>NC_085998.1:260000-262500 GCF_030014385.1 Trichomycterus rosablanca
ACAACATATCAGCACACACTCCTCCAAACAAACAAACAAACAAACAAATAAACAACATATCAGCACACACTCCTCCAAACAACCAAAACAAACAAACAAATAAACAACATATCAGCACACACTCCTCCAAACAAACAAACAAACAAATAAACAACATATCAGCACACACTCCTCCAAACAAACAAACAAATAAACAACATATCAGCACACACTCCTCCAAACAACCAAAACAAACAAACAAATAAACAACATATCAGCACACACTCCTCCAAACAAACAAACAAACAAATAAACAACATATCAGCACACACTCCTCCAAACAAACAAACAAACAAATAAACAACGTATCAGCACACACTCCTCCAAACAAACAAACAACGTACCAGCACACACTCCTCCAAACAACCAAACAAACAAATAAACAACATATCAGCACACACTCCTCCAAACAAACAAACAAACAAATAAACAACATATCAGCACACACTCCTCCAAACAACCAAACAAACAAATAAACAACGTATCAGCACACATATGATATGTTGTTTATTTGTTTGTTTGGAGGAGTGTGTGCTGATATGTTGTTTATTTGTTTGTTTGTTTGGAGGAGTGTGTGCTGATATGTTGTTTATTTGTTTGTTTGTTTGTTTTTGTTTGTGTGTTTGTTTGGAGGAGTGTGTGCTGATATGTTGTTTGTTTGTTTGTTTGTTTGGAGGAGTGTGTGCTGATATGTTGTTTGTTTGTTTGTTTGTTTGGAGGAGTGTGTGCTGATATGTTGTTTGTTTGTTTGGAGGAGTGTGTGCTGATATGTTGTTTGTTTGTTTGGAGGAGTGTGTGCTGATACGTTGTTTATTTGTTTGTTTGTTTGGAGGAGTGTGTGCTGATATGTTGTTTATTTGTTTGTTTGTTTGGGGGAGTGTGTGCTGATACGTTGTTTATTTGTTTGTTTGTTTGGAGGAGTGTGTGCTGATATGTTGTTTATTTGTTTGTTTGTTTGTTTGGGGGAGTGTGCTGATATGTTGTTTGTTTGTTTGTTTGTTTGTTTGGGGGAGTGTGTGCTGATATGTTGTTTATTTGTTTGTTTGGAGGAGTGTGTGCTGATATGTTGTTTATTTGTTTGTTTGTTTGGAGGAGTGTGTGCTAATATGTTGTTTATTTGTTTGTTTGTTTGTTTGGGGGAGTGTGTGCTGATATGTTGTTTGTTTGTTTGTTTGTTTGGAGGAGTGTGTGCTGATATGTTGTTTATTTGTTTGTTTGTTTGTTTGGAGGAGTGTGTGCTGATATGTTGTTTATTTGTTTGTTTGTTTGTTTGGAGGAGTGTGTGCTAATATGTTGTTTATTTGTTTGTTTGTTTGTTTGGGGGAGTGTGTGCTGATATGTTGTTTGTTTGTTTGTTTGGAGGAGTGTGTGCTGATATGTTGTTTATTTGTTTATTTGTTTGTTTGGAGGAGTGTGTGCTGATATGTTGTTTATTTGTTTATTTGTTTGTTTGGAGGAGTGTGTGCTGATATGTTGTTTATTTGTTTGTTTGTTTGTTTGTTTGTAGGAGTGTGTGCTGATATGTTGTTTATTTGTTTGTTTGTTTGTTTGGAGGAGTGTGTGCTGATACGTTGTTTATTTGTTTGTTTGTTTGGAGGAGTGTGTGCTGATATTTTGTTAGTTTGTTTGGAGGAGTGTGTGCTGATACGTTGTTTATTTGTTTGTTTGTTTGGAGGAGTGTGTGCTGATACGTTGTTTATTTGTTTGTTTGTTTGGAGGAGTGTGTGCTGATACGTTGTTTATTTGTTTGTTTGTTTGGAGGAGTGTGTGCTGATACGTTGTTTATTTGTTTGTTTGTTTGGAGGAGTGTGTGCTGATACGTTGTTTATTTGTTTGTTTGTTTGTTTGGAGGAGTGTGTGCTGATACGTTGTTTATTTGTTTGTTTGTTTGTTTGGAGGAGTGTGTGCTGATATGTTGTTTATTTGTTTGTTTGTTTTGTTTGTTTGGAGGAGTGTGTGCTGATATGTTGTTTATTTGTTTTGTTTGTTTGGAGGAGTGTGTGCTGATACGTTGTTTATTTGTTTGTTTGTTTGGAGGAGTGTGTGCTGATACGTTGTTTATTTGTTTGTTTGTTTGTTTGGAGGAGTGTGTGCTGATATGTTGTTTATTTGTTTGTTTGTTTGTTTGGAGGAGTGTGTGCTGATATGTTGTTTATTTGTTTGTTTGTTTTGTTTGTTTGGAGGAGTGTGTGCTGATATGTTGTTTGTTTGTTTTGTTTGTTTGGAGGAGTGTGTGCTGATACGTTGTTTATTTGTTTGTTTGTTTGTTTGGAGGAGTGTGTGCTGATACGTTGTTTATTTGTTTGTTTGTTTGGAGGAGTGTGTGCTGATATGTTGTTTATTTGTTTGTTTGTTTTGTTTGTTTGGAGGAGTGTGTGCTGATATGTTGTTTGTTTGTTTTGTTTGTTTGGAGGAGTGTGTGCTGATACGTTGTTTATTTGTTTGTTTGTTTGGAGGAGTG
>NC_085998.1:272500-317500 GCF_030014385.1 Trichomycterus rosablanca
GAGTGCACCCGGGTCCGTTATTGATGAGAGTGTGCTCAGAGTTTGGAGCTCAGTAGTAATCTGAGTAATGAAGCACCACACGCTGTGTGTAACCTGTCGCCTATAAACAGGACTGGTATTTTTACTGGTACCTTAATGATGGTGATATTATTTTATCTGTAATTTATTATTATTATAAATATTAAAAAAAAATAAAAAATTATTATATATATATATATATATACAGTGAGAGAAATAAGTATTTGATCCCCTGCTGATTTTGTAAGTTTACCTCCTTACAAAGACTTGAACAGTCTATAATTTTTATGGAAGGTTTATTTTAACAGAGAGAGACAGAATATCAACAAAAAATCCAGAAAAAAAACATTAAATAAAAGTTATAAATTAATTTGTATTTAATTAAGGGAAATAAGTATTTGATCCCCTACCAACCAGCAAGAATTCTGACCCCCACAGACCGGTTATGTGCCCATGAGGCTACAAATTAGTCCTGTCCCTGTATAAAAGACTCCTGTCACAGAATCAGCTCCCTTGAGATCATTGACAAGCTCCTCCCGTGTAATTCTGGACTGACCTCACCTTTCTCAGAATCATTCTTACCCCACCAGGTGAGATCTTGCATGGAGCTCCAGAGTGAGGGTGATTGACTGTGATCTTGTATTTCTTCCATTTTCGAATGATGGCACCAACAGTGGTCTCTTTCTCACCAAGCTTCTTGCTGATGGTCTTGTAGCCCATTCCAGCCTTGTGCAGGTCTACAATCTTATCCCTGACGTCCTTTGATAGCTCTTTGGTCTTGCCCATGGTGGTGGAGAGATCTGAACAGAAGAAACTGATTCTGTGACAGGAGTCTTTTATACAGGGACAGGACTAATTTGTAGCCTCATGGGCACATAACCGGTCTGTGGGGGTCAGAATTCTTGCTGGTTGGTAGGGGATCAAATACTTATTTCCCTTAATTAAATACAAATTAATTTATAACTTTTATTTAATGTTTTTTTTCTGGATTTTTTGTTGATATTCTGTCTCTCTCTGTTAAAATAAACCTTCCATAAAAATTATAGACTGTTCAAGTCTTTGTAAGGGGGGTAAACTTACAAAATCAGCAGGGGATCAAATACTTATTTCCCCCACTGTATTAATTATTATCATTAATATTATTATTATTTTTATTTATTTTTGGTTTCTTGGTGACTTTGATCGGCCGTTCGTCGACCCTCCCTCCTGTTGCTCTGACATCCAGTTCTGACGTGTGTGTGTGTGTGTGTGTGTGTGTGTGTGTGTGTGTGTGTGTGTGTGTGTGTGTGTGTGTGTGTGATGTTAATCTATATTGTGTGTTTGTGTTTGCAGTCCCAGAAATCCTGGATAGAGAACACCTTCACCAAGAGAGAATGTGTCTACATACTTCCAGTTTCAAAGGATCCTCACAGGTACACACACACACCTACACACACACCTACACACACACCTACACACAAAGCTACACACATAGCTACACACATACACATTTACATTTTTAGCATTTAGCAGACGCTTTTTATCCAAAGTGACTTACACGATGAGCAATTGAGGGTTAAGGGCCTTGCTCAGGGACCCAACAGTGGCAACTTGGTGGTGGCGGGGTTTGAACCGGCAACCTTCTGTTTGCTAGTCCAGTACCTTAACCACTGAGCTATCACTGGCCTACACACACACTCACACACCTACACACAACACACACCTACACACATACACACACAACCACACTCACCTACTCACACACCTACACACACACATAAATACACACACACATAAATACAAACACACACTTACATACATACATACACACACAAAAAATACACACACCTACACACATATACAAACACCTACATACACACAACACCTACTTACACACACACACACACATAAATACACACACACATAAATACAAACACACACTTACATACATACATACACACACAAAAAATACACACACCTACACACATATACAAACACCTACAAACACACAACACCTACTTACACACACACACACATAAATACACACGCACCTACACACATACATAAATACACACACATACACACACAAGTAAATACACACACATACACACATAAATACACACGCATACACACACACAAATAAATACACACGCACCTACACACACATACACACACAAATGCATTCAAACACACACCTACACACACACATAAATACACACACAAATACACACACACACCTATATACACTTATACACACACACCTTTATACACCTACACACACCTACACACACATACAAACACCTACATACACACAACACCTACTTACACACACACACATAAATACACACGCACCTACACACACATACACACATAAATACACACACATACACACACTCACATACACACACAAGTAAATACACACGCACCTACATGCACCTACACACACATACATACACACATAAATACACACGCATACACACACACAAATAAATACACACGCACCTACACACACATACACACACAAATGCATTCAAACACACACCTACACACACACATAAATACACACACAAATACACACACACACCTATATACACTTATACACACACACCTTTATACACCTACACACACCTACACACACATACAAACACCTACATACACACAACACCTACTTACACACACGCACCTACACACACATACATACATAAATACACACACAAATACACACACACACCTATATACACTTATACACACACACCTTTATACACCTACACACACCTACACACACATACAAACACCTACATACACACAACACCTACTTACACACACGCACCTACACACACATACACACATAAATACACACACATACACACACTCACATACACACACAAGTAAATACACACGCACCTACATGCACCTACACACACATACATACACACATAAATACACACGCATACACACACACAAATAAATACACACGCACCTACACACACATACACACACACAAATGCATTCAAACACACACCTACACACACACACACACACACACATAAATACACACACAAATACACACACACACACCTATATACACTTATACACACACACCTTTATACACCTACACAAATACACACACAGACCTACACACAAATAAACACACACACACAAATACACACACACCTATATACACTTATACACACACACATTTATACACCTACACAAATACACACACAGACCTACACACAAATAAACACACACACACAAATACACACACAAATACACACACACACCTATATACACTTATACACACACACCTTTATACACATCTTCACACACACACACTTATTTACACCTACACAAATAAACACACACACATAAATACACACACAAATACACACACATATACACACACACCTTTATACACATCTTCACACACACACTTATACACACCTACACAAATAAACACACACACACATAAATACACACACACACACACACATATACATACACATATACATACACACAGATCTCCACACATACACACACACACTCATTTATACATATGCACATAAATACATGTTTGTACACATTACTCTTATCGTGTGTGTGTGTGTGTGAGGGGGGCTGTAGATTTACCCCCAGCATTCCTGAGTACAGGTCCACACGTGTACAGGAATGTTTCCTAATCTCCTCAATCTGAATCTGAATCTGTGTCCTGATTGGTGGAGACACTTCACATGGGCTGCATGCTACAATCTCACACACACACACACACACACACACACACACACACACACACACACACACACGTGTATACGAGCAAGGTGTGTATCAGACGTAGATGCAGGTTGTAATGTAAGGTTGGTGTGTGTGATCTTGGGTTGGATCTCACTCACTTTCTGATGATGTGATGAAGGTTCATCGTGTTTCCTGTGTAGCAGTAATGACTTCCTCTGAGAATCAGTGTGTGCGTGTGTGTAGCCTCAGGGTTCATCTACAGATCTAACACACCGGGTCTGTGTAAACCCTAGCTCTCTCTCTCTCTCTCTCTCTCTCTCTCTCTCTCTCTCTCTACCTCTCTACACACACACATATTTCCCATCATCCTACACTCCCGAGAAGAGGGCGTGTCTAAATCCTTAGCTCCCTTAAAATGCTCCTACTGAGGTTCTTGATTCTGAGTGATGATCTGACCGAATGACGAGGGAGCGTCCGACGCCTCCTCAGCGCTGAAGATCAATCCCAGCATTCAGTGCGGCACGACTTTCCTCACAAAGAACTACAAACATGGTGGACGAATCAGTACGGAGCAACCAACAGAGTTCCTCTCACATCCTCACTGATGTGTGATCTGTATAAAGGTGTGATTATACCAGTGTGGGTTTATCTGTAAATCGGGGCGTCGGGGAGAGTTGAAGCGTTTTCGCTACACGGAGGGAGACGTTAGCCGGCGTGCTAGTGCTAACTGTGTTAGCTTAGTAAGCTAAAGCTGTGGTGATGTAATGGGCGTGTCTCTGTATCAGTAGAGCGTGTAAATAATCTGATGATGACTCCAGGTGTGATTAGAATCCTCTCTACTGAGGAGCTGATCAGGTGGGTAGTGGGGAGCAGGGCGGGGCGATAGGTTCTCACACAGACCCTGTATGTGTACAGTATTAAACACACACTACACTAAAGCGTTACTCTGCAGAGCATCGTGTCCCAGATTAATGTTCTGTGTTTGTCTTTATTCAGGTGCCTTCCAGGATGTCAGATCTGCCAGCAGCTTGTCAGGTGAGTTTCAGTATGTGTGTGTGTGTGTGTGTGTGTGTGTGTGTGTGTGCGCATCCATGTGAGAGAGTGTATTAAAGTGTGTGTGCATGGTTATTTTGCATGTGTGTGTGCGCGTGTGTGTGCATGCCTCTCTGCGTGTGTGTGCAGGTGCTGCTGCGGCCGGCTGGTCCGGCAGCACGCCGGATTCACCGCAAGTTTGGCGATGAAGTACTCGGACGTGAAGCTGGGTGAGGGGGCGGGGTCAGGGGCGGGGCCGGGGGCGGAGCAGGAGGAATGGAGCGTGGAGAAGCACACGGAGCAGAGTCCCACCGACGCCTACGGCATCATCAACTTCCAGGGGGGGTCGCACTCCTACAGGGCCAAGGTACACACACACACACACACACATTGGTATCTTAGTAGTTAAAGTACAAGTAATCAGAAGGTCTCTGGTTTAGGTCCCACCACTTTCAAAATTGCCAATTGGCAAGTCCCTCATTCAGTCACAATTTACAATTAATTAGATCAAAGCATCAGCTGTATGTAAATGTATCCACACTCACATAGAGTAGAAGGGAACGAGTGTATAATAGAGGGGCGGGGCTATATATTAGCAGGGCGGGGCTATATATTAGCAGGGCGGGGCTATATATTAGCAGGGCGGGGCTATATATTAGCAGGGCGGGGCTATATATGTTTTTACACCTGTATTTACATGAAACACCTGCTGGATCTTTATTTTACTGTATTAGTGCTTTTATCGTGTGTGTGTGTGTTCCTGTGTGTGTGTGTGTGTGTGTGTGTGTGTGTGTGTGTGTGTGTTCCTCTGTGTTCCTCTGTGTGTGTGTGTGTGTGTGTTCCTCTGTGTGTGTGTGTGTGTGTGTTCCTGTGTGTGTGTGTGTGTGTGTGTGTGTGTGTGTGTGTGTTCCTCTGTGTTCCTCTGTGTGTGTGTGTGTGTGTTCCTCTGTGTGTGTGTTCCTCTGTGTGTGTGTTCCTCTGTGTGTGTGTGTGTGTGTGTGTGTTCCTCTCTCTGTGTGTGTGTGTGTTCCTCTGTGTGTGTGTTCCTGTGTGTGTGTGTGTTCCTCTGTGTGTGTGTGTGTGTGTGTGTGTGTTCCTCTCTGTGTGTGTGTGTGTGTGTGTTCCTCTGTGTGTGTGTGTGTGTGTGTGTGTTCCTCTGTGTGTGTGTTCCTGTGTGTGTGTGTGTTCCTCTGTGTGTGTGTGTGTGTGTGTTCCTCTCTGTGTGTGTGTGTGTTCCTCTGTGTGTGTGTGTGTGTGTGTTCCTCTGTGTGTGTGTGTGTGTGTGTGTGTTCCTCTCTCTTTGTGTGTGTGTGTTCCTCTGTGTGTGTGTGTGTGTTCCTCTGTGTGTTCCTCTGTGTGTGTGTGTGTGTGTTCCTCTGTGTGTGTGTGTTCCTGTGTGTGTGTGTTCCTCTGTGTGTGTGTGTTCCTGTGTGTGTGTGTGTGTGTGTGTGTGTGTGTGTTCCTGTGTGTGTGTGTTCCTCTGTGTGTGTGTGTGTGTGTGTGTGTGTGTGTGTGTGTGTACATACAGTACGTGCGCCTCTCGTACGACTCGCGCCCCGAGGCGATCCTCAGGCTGATGTTGAAGGAGTGGCAGATGGAACTTCCTAAAATCGTCATCTCGGTACACGGGGGCATCCAGAACTTCGACCTGCACCCCCGAATCAAGCAAGTGGTGGGGAAGGGTCTGATCAAAGCGGCCGTCACCACCGGGGCCTGGATCCTCACCGGGGGGGTCAACACAGGTACACCCCAATATCACCCCGATTACACCCTAATACCACCCCAACACACTGCTACAGTCACACCTACACACACACCTACACAGCTACACACACACCTACACACACACCTACACAGCTACATACCTTCCAACACACACCTACACACACTGCTACAGTCACACCTACACACCTACACACACACCTACACAGCTACATACCCCCCAACACACACCTACACACACTGCTACAGTCACACCTACACACACACCTACACAGCTACATACCCCCCAACACACACCTACACACACTGCTACAGTCACACCTACACAGCTACATACCCACCAACACACACCTACACACACTGCTACAGTCACACCTACACACACACCTACACAGCTACATATCCACCAACACACACCAACACACACTGCTACAGTCACACCTACACACCTACACACACTGCTACAGTCACACCTACACACACACCTACACAGCTACATACCCCCCAATACACACCTACACACACTGCTACAGTCACACCTACACCCACACCTACACAGCTACACACACACCTACACACACACCTACACAGCTACATACCCCCCAACACACACCTACACAGCTACATACCCCCCAATACACACCTACACACACTGCTACAGTCACACCTACACACACACCTACACAGCTACATACCCCCAACACACACCTACACACACTGCTACAGTCACACCTACACACACACCTACACAGCTACACACACACCTACACACACACCTACACAGCTACATACCCCCCAACACACACCTACACACACTGCTACAGTCACACCTACACACCTACACACACACCTACACACACACCTACACAGCTACATACCCCCCAATACACACCTACACACACTGCTACAGTCACACCTACACCCACACCTACACAGCTACACACACACCTACACACACACCTACACAGCTACATACCCCCCAACACACACCTACACACACTGCTACAGTCACACCTACACACACACCTACACAGCTACATACCCCCCAACACACACCTACACACACTGCTACAGTCACACCTACACACACTGCTACAGTCACACCTACACACACACCTACACAGCTACAGACACACCTACACAGCTACATACCCCAACACACACCTACACACACTGCTACAGTCACACCTACACACACACCTACACAGCTACATACCCCCAACACACACCTACACACACTGCTACAGTCACACCTACACACCTACACACACACCTACACAGCTACATACCCCCCAACACACACCTACACACACTGCTACAGCCACACCTACACACACTGCTAGTCACACCTACACACACACCTACACAGCTACATACCCCCCAACACACACCTACACACACTGCTACAGTCACACCTACACACACTGCTACAGTCACACCTACACACACTGCTACAGTCACACCTACACACCTACACACACACCTACACAGCTACATACCCCCCAACACACACCTACACACACTGCTACAGTCACACCTACACACACACCTACACAGCTACATACCCACCAACACACACCTACACACACTGCTACAGTCACACCTACACACACACCTACACAGCTACACACACACCTACACACACACCTACACAGCTACATACCCCCCAACACACACCTACACATACACTGCTACTGTACAGTCACACCTACACACCTACACAGCTACATACCCCCCAACACACACCTACACATACACTGCTACTGTACAGTCACACCTACACACACACCTACACACCTACACACACACCTACACATACACTGCTACTGTACAGTCACACCTACACACCTACACACACACCTACACACCTACACACACACCTACACACACCTACACATACACAGCTACTGTACAGTCACACCTACACACAAACCTACACAGCTACATACCCACCTACACACACTGCTACAGTCACACCTACACACCTACACACACACCTACACAGCTACATACCCACCAACACACACCTACACATACACTGCTACTGTACATACACACACAGTCACACCTACACACACACCTACACACACACCTACACATACACTGCTACTGTACAGTCACACCTACACACCTACACACACACCTACACAGCTACAGTACATACCCACCAACACACAGCTACACATACACTGCTACTGTACAGTCACACCTACACACACCTACACATACACAGCTACTGTACAGTCACACCTACACACCTACACACAAACCTACACAGCTACATACCCACCAACACACACCTACACACACTGCTACAGTCACACCTACACACCTACACACACACCTACACAGCTACAGTACATACCCACCAACACACAGCTACACATACACTGCTACTGTACAGTCACACCTACACACACACATACACACCTACACACACACCTACACAGCTACATACCCCCCAACACACACCTACACATACACTGCTACTGTACATACACACACAGTCACACCTACACACACACATACACAGCTACTGTACATACACACACAGTCACACCTACACACACACATACACACCTACACACACACCTACACAGCTACATACCCCCAACACACACCTACACATACACTGCTACTGTACATACACACACAGTCACACCTACACACACACATACACAGCTACTGTACATACACACACAGTCACACCTACACACACACATACACACATACACAGCTACTGTACATACACACACAGTCACACCTACACACACACATACACAGCTACTGTACATACACACACAGTCACACCTACACACACACATACACAGCTACTGTACATACACACACAGTCACACCTACACACACACATACACACCTACACACACACCTACACAGCTACATACCCCCAACACACACCTACACATACACTGCTACTGTACATACACACACAGTCACACCTACACACACACATACACAGCTACTGTACATACACACACAGTCACACCTACACACCTACACACACACCTACACAGCTACATACCCCCCAACACACACCTACACATACACTGCTACTGTACATACACACACAGTCACACCTACACACCTACACACACACCTACACAGCTACATACCCCCCAACACACACCTACACATACACTGCTACTGTACATACACACACAGTCACACCTACACACACACATACACAGCTACTGTACATACACACACAGTCACACCTACACACACACATACACACATACACAGCTACTGTACATACACACACAGTCACACCTACACACACACATACACAGCTACTGTACATACACACACAGTCACACCTACACACCTACACACACACCTACACAGCTACATACCCCCAACACACACCTACACATACACTGCTACTGTACATACACACACAGTCACACCTACACACACACATACACAGCTACTGTACATACACACACAGTCACACCTACACACCTACACACACACCTACCCACCTACACACACACCTACACAGCTACATACCCCCCAACACACACCTACACATACACTGCTACTGTACATACACACACAGTCACACCTACACACACACATACACAGCTACTGTACATACACACACAGTCACACCTACACACACACATACACAGCTACTGTACATACACACACAGTCACACCTACACACCTACACACACACCTACACACCTACACACACACCTACACAGCTACATACCCCCCAACACACACCTACACATACACTGCTACTGTACATACACACACAGTCACACCTACACACACACACACACACACACGTGCTCAGGTGCAGTTAGGTGATTACAGCAGAATGATTTCTGATGAACTATAAACACTCATTAGATGTGAGTGGATAATCCTGCACCACTGAGTCTCACTCAACCTCTAATCTGTCTGGGTGGAGGCGCTGGGCTCTAAATGCTGTTTTCTCTCTCCTGTGTGTGTGTGTGTGTGTGTGTGTGTGTGTGTGTGTGTGTGTGTGTGTGTGTGTGTGTGTGTGTGTAGGTGTGGCCAAGCATGTTGGTGATGCACTGAAGGAACACTCGTCCCGCTCGGCACGGAAAATCTGCACTATCGGTGTCGCCCCGTGGGGGGTCATCGAGAACCGGAATGACCTTATCGGGAGAGATGTGAGGACACACACACACCCCTACACACACACACACACACACACACACACACCCCTACACACACACACACACACCTGCAGTCTTCATTAAGAACTTAACCTACATTAACACATGAAACCCAGGACTTTACGTTTAATGATTCAGAATGGTGTGTAACAATGTGTAATGGTGTGTGTGTAACGGTGTGTGTAACGGTGTGTGTAACGGTGTGTGTAACGGTGTGTGTGTTTAGGTCGTAGCCCCGTACCAGACCCTGCTGAACCCCCTCAGTAAGCTGAACGTGCTGAATAATTTACACTCTCACTTTATCCTGGTGGACGATGGAACTGTGGGTAAATACGGGGCCGAGGTCAACCTGAGGAGAGAGCTGGAGAAACACATCAACCTACAGAGGATACACGCCCGTACGTACATCATAAACACCGTCATCAAACACCTCCACCATCAAACACCCATACATACACCATCAAACACTACAACACACAGCTACACATACACTGCTACTGTACAGTCACACCTACACACACACCTACACACACCTACACATACACAGCTACTGTACAGTCACACCTACACACCTACACACAAACCTACACAGCTACATACCCACCAACACACACCTACACACACTGCTACAGTCACACCTACACACCTACACACAAACCTACACAGCTACATACCCACCAACACACACCTACACACACTGCTACAGTCACACCTACACACCTACACACACACCTACACAGCTACAGTACATACCCACCAACACACAGCTACACATACACTGCTACTGTACAGTCACACCTACACACACACCTACACACACCTAAACACCCATACATACACCATCAAACACTACCACCATTAAACACTGTCATTAAATGCTACTACACGTCCATACGTACACCATCAAATACCTCCACCATTAAACACCACCATCAAACACCTCCACACGCCTGTACGTACATCAAACACCTACACATACTACACATACCACATCATAAACACCACCATCACCAACACACGCCCGTACGTATGTAATCAAACACCTCAACCACCATCAAACACCACCATCACCAACACACGCCCGTATGTACATCATAAAGTCCACCATCAAACACCTCAACCACCATCTGTTGATGCATGCTCAATAATCCAGGTACACAAATCCACAAAGTTGAATCAGTTCATCTGGACATAAGTTTGTTGTAGAGATACGTTTCGTCACTCAATCCGAATGACTTCTTCACCTCCACCATCAAACACCACCATCACCAACACACGCCCGTATGTACATCATAAAGTCCACCATCAAACACCAACACATGCCCGTAGGTATATTATCAAACACCTCCACCATCAAACACCAACACATGCCCGTACGTATATTGTAGTATGTACACCACCATACGCCTGTACATACGTATATTATCAAACACCTCCACCATCAAACACCAACACATGCCCGTACGTATATTGTAGTATGTACACCACCATACGCCTGTACATACGTATATTATCAAACACCTCCACCATCAAACACCACCACACGCCCATACGTATAGTATCAAACACCGCCATCACTAAACACCACTACATGCCCGTATGTACATCATAAACACCGTCATCAAACACCACCATTAAACACTGCCATCAAACCCCATCATACGCCGTTTGTACAGCATAAACACCACCATCATCAAACACCATCATTATTAAACACTGCCATTACTAAACACCACCACATGCATGTACTGTACATACCACAATCAAACACCAACACATGCTTGTATGTACATTATTAAACACCGCCATCACTAAACACCACCACACGCCTGTACATACATCATATATACCGCTATCAAACACCTCCACCATTAACTGCCATCAAACAAACACCACTACTCACCCATACGTATATTATCAAACACCGTCATCACCAAACACCTCCACCATTAAACATTGCCATCAAACACCACTACATGCCCGTACATACATCATAAACACCAACATCAAAAACCAACCCCATTAAACACTGCCGTCCTCAAACACCTCAGACAAACACCTCTACATGCATGTACATACATCTCGAACACCACTGCCACCATCACCAAACACCATAATTGAACACCGCCATCAAACACCAATACACGCATGTACGTACATCTCAACACCACCGCCATTAAACACCGCTGTCACCAAACGCTGTCACCAAACACTGTCACCACCGAACACTGCTGCCATCAAACACCACCATCACTAAATACTGCCACTATCAAACACCACCACCAGACATCACTATAAGCTCGTAATGAAGCCACAGTGTGGAGGAGCCGCTGGTTCAGGACTCAGTAATATTATAGTAAGATTTCATGCTAATAAAGGATCCAGATGTTCTGATAAACACTGATAAACAGTTTCTCTCATATACACACTCTGTGTGTGTGTGTGTGTCTGTGCAGGGATCGGACAGGGTGTACCCGTGGTAGCGCTAATATTTGAGGGAGGGCCCAACGTGATCCTGACGGTGCTGGAATACCTGCAGGAAAACCCCCCCGTCCCTGTGGTGGTGTGTGAGGGAACCGGACGTGCCGCAGACATTCTGTCTTTCATCCACAAACAGACTGAGGACGATGGGTCAGAGACACACACACACACACACACACACACACACACACATACAGTATATACACACACACACGCATACACACACATACAGTATATACACACACACACGCATACACACACATACAGTATACACACACACTTATACACACACATATAGTATATACACACACACACTTATACACACACATACAGTATACACACACACGCATACACACACATACAGTATATACACACACACACTTATACACACACACATACAGTATATACACACACACACTTATACACACACATACAGTATATACACACACACACGCATATACACATACAGTACACACACACACTTATACACACACACATACAGTATATACACACACACACTTATACACACACATACAGTATATACACACACACATACAGTATATACACACACACACGCATATACACATACAGTACACACACACACTTATACACACACATACAGTATATACACACACACACTCATATACACGCACTTACACACACACACACACACACACACACTTATACACACACATACAGTATATACACACACACGCATACACACACATACAGTATATACACACACACACACTTATACACACACACATACAGTATATACACACACACACTTATACACACACATACAGTATATACACACACACACGCATATACACATACAGTACACACACACACTTATACACACACATACAGTATATACACACACACGCATACACACACATACAGTATATACACACACACACACTTATACACACACATACAGTATATACACACACACACGCATATACACATACAGTACACACACACACTTATACACACACATACAGTATATACACACACACACTCATATACACATATACACGCACTTACACACACACACACACACACTTATACACACACATACAGTATATACACACACACACACACTTATACACACACACATACAGTATATACACACACACACTCATATACACATATACACGCACTTACACACACACACACACACACACTTATACACACACATACAGTATATACACACACACACACATATACACATATACACGCACTTACACACACACACACACACACTTATACACACACATACAGTATATACACACACACACTCATATACACATATACACGCACTTACACACACACACACACACACACACTTATACACACACATACAGTATATACACACACACACACTCATATACACACATACAGTATATACACACACACACACTTATACACACACATACAGTATATACACACACACACACTTATACACACACATACAGTATATACACACACACACACATATACACATATACACGCACTTACACACACACACACACACACTTATACACACACATACAGTATATACACACACACACTCATATACACATATACACGCACTTACACACACACACACACACACACACACACACACACTTATACACACACATACAGTATATACACACACACACGCATACACACACATACAGTATATACACACACACACGCATACACACACATACAGTATACACACACATACAGTATACACACACACTTATACACACACATACAGTATATACACACACACACTTATACACACACACATACAGTATATACACACACGCATACACACACATACAGTATATACACACACACACACACACACACACACTTATACACACACATACAGTATATACACACACACACTTATACACACACACATACAGTATATACACACACACACTCATATACACACACATACAGTATATACACACACACACACTTATACACACACACATACAGTATATACACACACGCATACACACACATACAGTATATACACACACACACGCTTATACACACACACATACAGTATATACACACACACACTTATACACACACATACAGTATATACACACACACACTCATATACACATATACACGCACTTACACACACACACACACACACACACACACACTTATACACACACATACAGTATATACACACACACACTTATACACACACATACAGTATATACACACACACACGCATACACACACATACAGTATACACACACACGCATACACACACATACAGTATATACACACACACACTTATACACACACACATACAGTATATACACACACACGCATACACACACATACAGTATACACACACACGCATACACACACATACAGTATATACACACACACACTTATACACACACACATACAGTATATACACACACACACGCATACACACACATACAGTATACACACACACGCATACACACACATACAGTATATACACACACACACTTATACACACACACATACAGTATATACACACACACACACGCATACACACACATACAGTATACACACACACGCATACACACACATACAGTATATACACACACACACTTATACACACACACATACAGTATATACACACACACACTCATATACACATATACACGCACTTACACACACACACACACACACACACACTTATACACACACATACAGTATATACACACACACACGCATACACACACATACAGTATATACACACACACACGCATACACACACATACAGTATACACACACACTTATACACACACATACAGTATATACACACACACACTTATACACACACATACAGTATACACACACACGCATACACACACATACAGTATATACACACACACACTTATACACACACACATACAGTATATACACACACACGCATACACACACATACAGTATATACACACACACACTTATACACACACACATACAGTATATACACACACACACTCATATACACACATACAGTATATACACACACACACTCATATACACATATACACGCACTTACACACACACACACACACACACACACACACACACACACACACACTTATACACACACATACAGTATATACACACACACACTCATATACACATATACACGCACTTACACACACACACACACACACACACACACACTTATACACACACATACAGTATATACACACACACACTTATACACACACATACAGTATATACACACACACACGCATACACACACACACGCATACACACATACAGTATACACACACGCATACACACATATACAGTATATACACACACACACGCATACACACACATACAGTATACACACACGCATACACACATATACAGTATATACACACACACACGCATACACACACATACAGTATACACACACGCATACACACATATACAGTATATACACACACACACGCATACACACACATACAGTATACACACACACGCATACACACACATACAGTATATACACACACACACTTATACACACACACATACAGTATACACACACACTTATACACACACACGCATACACACACACATACAGTATATACACACACACACACTTATACACACACACATACAGTATATACACACACACACTCATATACACATATACACGCACTTACACACACACACACACACACACACACACTTATACACACACACATACAGTATATACACACATACAGTATATACACACACACACTCATATACACACATACAGTATATACACACACACACACATATACACATATACACGCACTTACACACACACACACACACACTTATACACACACACATACAGTATATACACACACACACTCATATACACATATACACGCACTTACACACACACACACACACACACACACACACACTTATACACGCACATACAGTATATACACACACACACTCATATACACATATACACGCACTTACACACACACACACACACACACACACACACACTTATACACACACATACAGTATACACACACGCATACACACACATACAGTATATACACACACACACTTATACACACACACATACAGTATATACACACACACACTCATATACACACATACAGTATATACACACACACACTTATACACACACATACAGTATATACACACACACACTCATATACACATACACGCACTTACACACACACACACACACACACACTTATACACACACATACAGTATATACACACACACACTCATATACACATACACGCACTTACACACACACACACACACACACACACACACACACACTTATACACACACATACAGTATATACACACACACACTCATATACACATATACACGCACTTACACACACACACACACACACACACTTATACACACACATACAGTATATACACACACACACACTCATATACACATACACGCACTTACACACACACACACACACACACTTATACACACACATACAGTATATACACACACACACTCATATACACATATACACGCACTTACACACACACACACACTTATACACACACATACAGTATATACACACACACACACTCATATACACATACACGCACTTACACACACACACACACACACACTTATACACACACATACAGTATATACACACACACACACTCATATACACGCACTTACACACACACACATACACTTATACACACACATACAGTATATACACACACACACACACTCATATACACATATACACGCACTTACACACACACACACACAGACTGAGGACGATGGGTCAGACACACACACATTTATACAGTGGTGCTTGAAAGTTTGTGAACCCTTTAGAATTTTCTATATTTCTGCATAAATTTGACCTAAAACATAATCAGATTTTCACACAAGTCCTAAAAGTAGATAAAGAGAACCCAGTTAAACAAATGAGACAAAAATATTATTCTTGGTCATTTATTTATTGAGGAAAATGATCCAATATTACATATTTGTGAGTGGCAAAAGTATGTGAACCTCTAGGATTCGCAGTTAATTTGAAGGTGAAATTAGAGGCAGGTGTTTTCGATCAATGGGACGACAATCAGGTGTGAGTGGCACCCTGTTTTATTTAAAGAACAGGGATCTATCAAAGTCTGCTCTTCACAACACATGTGTGTGGTAGTGTATCATGGCACGAACAAAGGAGATTTCTGAGGACCTCAGAAAAAGAGTTGTTGATGCTCATCAGGCTGGAAAAGGTTACAAAACCATCTCTAAAGAGTTTGGACTCCACCAATCCACAGTCAGACAGATTGTGTACAAATGGAGGAAATTCAAGACCATTGTTACCCTCCCCAGGAGTGGTCGACCAACAAAGATCACTCCAAGAGCAAGGCGTGTAATAGGTCACAAAGGACCCCAGGGTAACTTCTAAGCAACTGAAGGCCTCTCTCACATTGGCTAATGTTAATGTTCATGAGTCCACCATCAGGAGAACACTGAACAACAATGGTGTGCATGGCAGGGTTGCAAGGAGAAAGCCACTGCTCTCCAAAAAGAACATTGCTGCTCGTCTGCAGTTTGCTACAGATCACGTGGACGAGCCAGAAGGCTACTGGAAGAATGTTTTGTGGACGGATGAGACCAAAATAGAACTTTTTGGTTTAAATGAAAAGCGTTATGTTTGGAGAAAGGAAAACACTGCATTCCAGCATAAGAACCTTATCCCATCTGTGAAACATGGTGGTGGTAGTATCATGGTTTGGGCCTGTTTTGCTTCATCTGGGCCAGGACGGCTTGCCATCATTGATGGAACAATGAATTCTGAATTATATCAGAGAATTCTTAAGGAAAATGTCAGGACATCTGTCCATGAACTGAATCTGAAGAGAAGGTGGGTCATGCAGCAAGACAACGACCCTAAACACACAAGTCGTTCTACAAAGAATGGTTAAAGAAGAATAAAGTTCATGTTTTGGAATGGCCAAGTCAAAGTCCTGACTTTAATCTAATCGAAATGTTGTATAAGGACCTGAAGCGAGCAGTTAATGTGAGGAAACCCACCAACATCCCAGAGTTGAAGCTGTTCTGTACGGAGGAATGGGCTTAAATTCCTCCAAGCCGGTGTGCAGGACTGATCAACAGTTACCGGAAACGTTTAGCTGCTGTTATTGCTGCAGGTGGGGTCACACCAGATACTGAAAGCAAAGGTTCACATACTTTTGCCACTCACAAATATGTAATATTGGATCATTTTCCTCAATAAATAAATGACCAAGAATAATATTTTTGTCTCATTTGTTTAACTGGGTTCTCTTTATCTACTTTTAGCACTTGTGTGAAAATCTGATGATGTTTTAGGTCACATTTATGCAGAAATATAGAAAATTTTAAAGGGTTCACAAACTTTCAAGCACCACTGTATATATATATACAGTGTATCACAAAAGTGAGTACACCCCTCACATTTCTGCAGATATTTAAGTATATCTTTTCATGGGACAACACTGACAAAATGACACTTTGACACAATGAAAAGTAGTTTGTGTGCAGCTTATATAACAGTGTAAATTTATTCTTCCCTCAAAATAACTCAATATACAGCCATTAATGTCTAAACCACCGGCAACAAAAGTGAGTACACCCCTAAGAGACTACACCCCTAAATGTCCAAATTGAGCACTGCTTGTCATTGTCCCTCCAAAATGTCATGTGATTTGTTAGTGTTACTAGGTCTCAGGTGTGCATAGGGAGCAGGTGTGTTCAATTTAGTAGTACAGCTCTCACACTCTCTCATACTGGTCACTGAAAGTTCCAACATGGCACCTCATGGCAAAGAACTCTCTGAGGATCTTAAAAGACGAATTGTTGCGCTACATGAAGATGGCCAAGGCTACAAGAAGATTGCCAACACCCTGAAACTGAGCTGCAGCACAGTGGCCAAGATCATCCAGCGTTTTAAAAGAGCAGGGTCCACTCAGAACAGACCTCGCGTTGGTCGTCCAAAGAAGCTGAGTGCACGTGCTCAGCGTCACATCCAACTGCTGTCTTTGAAAGATAGGCGCAGGAGTGCTGTCAGCATTGCTGCAGAGATTGAAAAGGTGGGGGGTCAGCCTGTCAGTGCTCAGACCATACGCCGCACACTACATCAAATTGGTCTGCATGGCTGTCACCCCAGAAGGAAGCCTCTTCTGAAGTCTCTACACAAGAAAGCCCACAAACAGTTTGCTGAAGACATGTCAACAAAGTGGATTACTGGAACCATGTCCTATGGTCTGATGAGACCAAGATTAATTTGTTTGGTTCAGATGGTCTCAAGCATGTGTGGCGGCAATCAGGTGAGGAGTACAAAGATAAGTGTGTCATGCCTACAGTCAAGCATGGTGGTGGGAATGCCATGGTCTGGGGCTGCATGAGTGCAGCAGGTGTTGGGGAGTTACATTTCATTGAGGGACACATGAACTCCAATATGTACTGTGAAATACTGAAGCAGAGCATGATCCCCTCCCTCCGGAAACTGGGTCGCAGGGCAGTGTTCCAGCATGATAATGACCCCAAACACACCTCTAAGACGACCACTGCTTTATTGAAGAGGCTGAGGGTAAAGGTGATGGACTGGCCAAGCATGTCTCCAGACCTAAACCCAATAGAACATCTTTGGGGCATCCTCAAGCGGAAGGTGGAGGAGCGCAAAGTCTCGAATATCCGCCAGCTCCGTGATGTCGTCATGGAGGAATGGAAAAGCATTCCAGTGGCAACCTGTGAAGCTCTGGTAAACTCCATGCCCAGGAGAGTTAAGGCAGTTCTGGGAAATAATGGTGGCCACACAAAATATTGACACTTCAGGAACTTTCACTAAGGGGTGTACTCACTTTTGTTGCCGGTGGTTTAGACATTAATGGCTGTATATTGAGTTATTTTGAGGGAAGAATAAATTTACACTGTTATATAAGCTGCACACAAACTACTTTTCATTGTGTCAAAGTGTCATTTTGTCAGTGTTGTCCCATGAAAAGATATACTTAAATATCTGCAGAAATGTGAGGGGTGTACTCACTTATGTGATACACTGTGTATATACACACACACACACACTTATACACACACACATATATATATATATATACATACATATACACACACTCACTTATACACATACACATACACACACACACATACATATATATGTATACAGTAGACCCTTGAGTTATGAACGGTTTACCATACAAATATTTCGGGTTACGAACGATCTTTTTCAACTTAACGTACGAACAAATTTCGGATTACAAACTGAAATTTGCGAAACACGTGACATCACAAACTCCGAGTGTCTCTCTCTCTCTCTGTATATGCACAGTGAGCGAACATTCGGACAGCGGACGGTGTTTTTCTGGTGATTTCTTTATATTTTGTAAAATTCAATAATAAAATGGCCCCAAATAAGGTGCAGAGGAAGCGCAGTGATTAGAAAATGAAGAAATCTATTACTATTTGTTGTTGTATAATTACTCCTGCCAGTAGGTGTCACTGTGTATCAGACAGCGGGGACAGTGAGTGAGAGAGAAGAAGGAACTCGGCTCAGTAAAGTATTCTTTCTTTTGTGCAGTTACACAAAATACAACACTACTGAAATAAAGAAGAAAATAATAGAGAAATATGAGAATTATTGTTGTTTCTGGTAGATACAGTTTATATAATAAAGAAGGAAATGTATTATGGTGTATGGTGTATTATTGTTTATTACAGTAATATATATTCTATAATTTAAGATTTAAGGGAAAATAAACTTGTATTTATAACATAAAAGAGATTTAAGACATTAGAGAGGTTAGGGGTAAGGGGAGGTTTGGGGTAAGCGGGGGTTAGGGAGGTCTGGCACAGATTCATTCTATTTACATGATTTCTTATGGGAAAATTAGGTTTAAATAACGAACATTTTGACTTAAGAACCAATTACATTTGTAAGTCAAGAGTCTACTGTGTATATATATATATATATATATATATATACATAAACCGCTACATAGTAAGTCTTGATGACAGAAACGTATGTGTGTGTGTATCTCTGTGTGTGTGTGTGCGCATGTGTGTGTGTGTGTGTGTGTGTGTGTGTGATATTACAGTACTCTTCCAGACGGTGTTGAGATCGACATCATAGCGACAATCAAAAAAACCTTTAACTTCAGTCAGAATGATGCTGTGCACCTCTTCCAAACGCTCATGGAGTGTATGAAGAGCAAAGAGCTGGTAACACACACACACACACACACACACACACACACACACACACACACACACACACACACACACACACATCCCTGTACACATACACATCTATACACACACTAATACTCACACTTATACACCTAATCATAGCCTCCCTTAATACTCTCTGTGTGTGTGTGTGTGTGTGTGTGTGTGTGTGTGTGTGTGTGTGTGTGTGTGTGTGCTCTCTGATGGAAGATAACAGTGTTTCACGTGGGCTCAGACGATCATCAGGACATCGACGTGGCCATCCTGAAAGCTCTGCTGAAAGGTGTGTGTATAGGAAATACATCCAGCATGCAGAGTCAAGGTCACAGTGCACCCTGCCCCAGCCCCTCCTGACTCATTTTCATAGTTCCACATTATCACACCATCTAGCCATTAGCATAGCGCTGTGTCTTACTGGTTCTTTCCCCGTGAGTGTGGGGGGGGGGGGGGGGGGGGGGGGTGTTTCCATGTGATTACAGTGCAGGAAGCTACAGTTCATCATGAGGATCATGTAGAATTAGAATAGAGCAGCTCTTTTGTTTATAAAGAAATGATCAGTCTAACAGTTACTACAGTGTTTTAGCTTACTATTGATTATGTTGAAATGATTGATTACTGGATTGTTTGTTATTGATTATAAATTATGGTTTACTGGCCGCTCAGGGTGGCGCAGCAGTAAAACACACTAGCACACCAGAGCTCAGTACATCGTATCGAATCTCAGCTCTGCCATCCGGCTGGACTGGGCGGCTATATGAACAACGATTGGCTTGTTGTTCATACAGGGAGGGAGCCGGATAGGGAGCTCATAACTGAGCGAATTACGCCCTCTGCTGGCTGATTAATGGTGCTGCACAGAGTAGAGAAATAATGAGCTGATCAGGGTGTGGCTCTCCGTACACAAAGCTGATCCTCATATGAGCTTGCCTCGTGCAGGTGAAAAGAGGCAGTCGGGTTCACGTGTCGGAGGGGGCGTATGACGGTCTCGCTCTCCTCAGTCAGGGCGGGGGTCAGCACCAGTAGAGAGGAAGCGTAATGCAATTGGGTAAAAATTGGACACGCTAAAAACGGGGAGAAAATGCATTTAAAAAATGATGGATTATTGATTATTGGATTATTGGTTGATTGTTGGAGTTGTTGCTCTTTGCTTGAGTCAGTTGTGTATTGCAGTGAAATAATAACAATAATATTAATATTAATACTACAGTACTACAACTTATAATAATAACGACTAATAATGGAATATTTGTCCTGGTCGTTGTTCTGATGATCTGATTGGTGGTAATAACGGGGTTGGAGCTGAAGCAGGGATGATGTTTCTAGGTTGAGTAAACCTGAGAAGGTTACAGAGATGAGATCATTACAGATAAATAACTGCTGTTTACACTAACAACACAACTAACAACTTACCTGTGTGAGTGTGTGTGTGTGTGTGTGTGTGTGTGTGTGTGTGTGTGTGTGTGTGTGTGTGTGTATGCAGGCACTGACGCATCAGCGTTTGACCAGCTTGTGCTGACGCTGGCCTGGAACAGAGTGGACATCGCAAAGGATCACGTGTTTGTTTATGGACAAAAGTTACTGGTGAGTGTGTGTGTGTGTATATACACCGATCAGCCATAACATTAAAACCACCTCCTTGTTTCTACACTCACTGTCCATGTTATCAGCTCCACTTACCATATAGAAGCACTTTGTAGTTCTACAATTACTGACTGTAGTCCATCTGTTTCTCCCTGCTCGTCAATGGTCAGGACCCCCACAGGACCCCCACAGAGCAGGTATTATTTAGGTGGTGGATGATTCTCAGCACTGCAGTGACACTGACATGGTGGTGGTGTGTTAGTGTGTGTTGTGCTGGAGTTTTTAAACACCGTGTCCACTCACCGTCCACTCTATTAGACACTCCTACCTAGTTGCTCCACCTTGTAGATGTAAAGTCAGAGACGATCGCTCATCTATTGCTGCTGTTTGAGTCGCTCATCTTCTAGACCTTCATCAGTGGTCACAGGACGCTGCCCACGGGGCGCTGTTGGCTGGGTGTTTTTGGTCGGTGGACGATTCTCAGTCCAGCAGTGACAGTGAGGTGTTTAAAAACTCCAGCAGCGCTGCTGTGTGTGATCCACTCATACCAGCACAACACACACTAACACACCACCACCATGTCAGTGTCACTGCAGTGCTGAGAATCATCCACCACCTAAATAATACCTGCTCTGTGGGGGTCCTGTGGGGGTCCTGACCATTGAAGAACAGGGTGAAACAGATGGACTACAGTCAGTAATTGTAGAACTACAAAGTGCTTCTATATGGTAAGTGGAGCTGATAAAATGGACAGTGAGTGTAGAAACAAGGAGGTGGTTATAATGTTATGAATGATCAGTGTATATATATATATAGTGTGTGTGTGTGTGTGTGTGTGTAGGTGGACTCTCTGGAGCAGGCCATGCTGGACGCTCTGGTGATGGACCGAGTGGATTTCGTGAAGCTGCTGATAGAGAATGGAGTGAGCATGCACAGGTTCCTCACCATCTCACGCCTGGAGGAACTGTACAACACGGTACACACTGCTCCTCATCACACACACACACACACACACACACACACACACACACAGACTCTAAAGCCTAGTGCAGAGACAAGTCCCACCATCAGTAACCAGTGTAGAGGTTCATCACTCACAGCAGATAATTCCTGAGTGTTCTGGCTCCCTGATTGGCTGTAGCAACCAAGAGCGGCCACCCAAATCACCCCAATCACCCCCAAACAGACCCAATATAGCAACAGTGAAACGTCCTGGAGGTAGTTTGATGACGTGAAGGTGCTCTTCATGTCTGATGATAAAAAATGTGTGGCTTAAATTCCTCAGTTATAAATAAACAAGTCACCTGTAATACCACATTTCCACCAGAGAGGCCGCCAAATACCAGGCTCCCCAAATCTTACACACTGCAGCTTTAATCTGCTCCTCACTGTGTTCCATCTTCTCCTACAGAAACAGGTACCAGCGAACCCCACCCTGCTCCAGCTGGTACGAGACGTCAAACAGGTGCGCACACACACACACCCTCACACACACACACACAGAGTGAGCGTTATTAATACGGTCGTGAATATTTTACAGGGCAATCTTCCTCCCAACTATAAGATCACGCTGATTGACGTCGGCTTGGTGATCGAGCATCTGATGGGCGGGACGTACCGCTGTAACTACACACGCAAACGCTTCAGGATCATCTACAACAACCTGCACGGCAACACCCGGGTACCACCACACACACACACGCAAACACACACACACAGACCACATCTCTGTCAGTAATGGATGCACCTCCACTGCACACGTCCTTACAGGAACCTCAGTACCACACAGCATCTCTCTCTGAGGTCAGGGGCGTGGTCAGACTCACTTTACAGTTTATGTGGACACCTGAGCATGAGTGTGTTGGACTCGCAGTTATAACAGCCTCCATTATTCATGGGGATATCACTCCCAGTTCATTATTCCAGTTCATCACTCCCAGTTCATTATTCCAGTTCATCACTCCCAGTTCGTTATTCCAGTTCATCACTCCCAGTTTATTATTCCAGTTCATCACTCCCAGTTTATTATTCCAGTTCATCACTCCCAGTTTATTATTCCAGTTCATCACTCCCAGTTTATTATTCCAGTTCATCACTCCCAGTTCATTATTCCAGTTCATCACTCCCAGTTTATTACTCCAGTTCATCACTCCCAGTTTATTATTCCAGTTCATCACTCCCAGTTCATTATTCCAGTTCATCACTCCCAGTTCATTATTCCAGTTCATCACTCCCAGTTTATTATTCCAGTTCATTATTCCAGTTTATCACTCCCAGTAAATGAGTCCAGTTCATTATTCCAGTTCATCACTCCCAGTTCATTATTCCAGTTCATCACTCCCAGTTTATTATTCCAGTTCATCACTCCCAGTTTATTATTCCAGTTCATCACTCCCAGTTCATTATTCCAGTTCATCACTCCCAGTTTATTATTCCAGTTCATCACTCCCAGTTTATTATTCCAGTTCATCACTCCCAGTTTATTACTCCAGTTCATCACTCCCAGGTCATGATTCCAGTTTATCACTCCCAGTAAATGAGTCCAGTTCATTATTCCAGTTCATCACTCCCAGTTCATTATTCCAGTTCATCACTCCCAGTTCATTATTCCAGTTCATCACTCCCAGTAAATGAGTCCAGTTCATTATTCCAGTTCATCACTCCCAGTTCATTATTCCAGTTCATCACTCCCATTAAATGAGTCCAGTTCATTATTCCAGTTCATCACTCCCAGTTCATTATTCCAGTTCATCACTCCCAGTAAATGAGTCCAGTTCATTATTCCAGTTCATCACTCCCAGTTTATTACTCCAGTTTATCACTCCCAGTAAATTAGTCCAGTTCATCACTACCAGTTACTCCAGTATATCGCTCCCAGTAAATGGATCTTAATCACTCCCAGTAAATCACTCCCAGTTTATTACTCCAGTTTATCACTCCCAGTTCATTATTCCAGTTCATCACTCCCAGTTTATTACTCCAGTTCATCACTCCCAGTTCATTATTCCAGTTCATCACTCCCAGTTCATCACTCCCAGTTTATTACTCCAGTTCATCACTCCCAGTAAATTAGTCCAGTTCATTATTCCAGTTCATCACTCCCAGTTACTCCAGTATATTGCTCCCAGTAAATGAATCTTAATCACTCCCAGTTACTCCAGTATATTATTCCTAGTTAATCACTCCCAGTAAATTAATCCCAGTTAATGATTCTGACAGAGTCTAGATCAGGGGGGCCAAATACATCCATCACACAGTCAGGGCTTACTACTACTACTACTACTGAGTACTACTACTACTGAGTACTACTACTTACTGCTACTACTGAGTACTACTACTACTACTACTACTGAGTACTACTACTACTACTACTGAGTACTACTACTACTACTACTACTTACTGCTACTACTGAGTACTACTACTACTGAGTACTACTACTACTACTACTACTACTTACTGCTACTACTGAGTACTACTACTACTACTACTACTGAGTACTACTACTACTACTACTACTACTTACTGCTACTACTGAGTACTACTACTACTACTACTACTGAGTACTACTACTACTGAGTACTACTACTACTACTACTTACTGCTACTACTGAGTACTACTACTACTACTACTACTGAGTACTACTACTACTACTACTACTGAGTACTACTACTACTACTACTACTTACTGCTACTACTGAGTACTACTACTACTACTACTACTACTACTACTACTGAGTACTACTACTACTACTACTACTACTACTACTACTACTACTACTTACTGCTACTACTGAGTACTACTACTACTACTACTTACTGCTACTACTACTACTACTACTTACTGCTACTACTGAGTACTACTACTACTACTACTTACTGCTACTACTACTACTTACTACTACTACTGAGTACTACTACTACTACTACTACTGAGTACTACTACTACTACTACTACTACTACTACTACTACTACTTACTGCTACTACTGAGTACTACTACTACTACTACTTACTGCTACTACTACTACTTACTGCTACTACTGAGTACTACTACTACTACTACTTACTGCTACTACTACTACTACTACTTACTACTACTACTGAGTACTACTACTACTACTACTACTACTACTTACTGCTACTACTGAGTACTACTACTACTACTACTACTACTACTACTACTTACTGCTACTACTGAGTACTACTACTACTACTACTTACTGCTACTACTACTACTACTACTTACTGCTACTACTGAGTACTACTACTACTACTACTACTACTACTACTACTTACTGCTACTACTGAGTACTACTACTACTACTACTTACTGCTACTACTGAGTACTACTACTACTACTACTACTTACTGCTACTACTGAGTACTACTACTACTACTACTACTTACTGCTACTACTGAGTACTACTACTACTACTTACTGCTACTACTGAGTACTACTACTACTACTACTACTACTACTTACTGCTACTACTGAGTACTACTACTACTACTACTTACTGCTACTACTGAGTACTACTACTACTACTACTACTACTACTTACTTCTACTACTGAGTACTACTACTACTACTACTTACTGCTACTACTGAGTACTACTACTACTACTACTACTTACTGCTACTACTGAGTACTACTACTACTACTACTTACTGCTACTACTGAGTACTACTACTACTACTACTTACTGCTACTACTGAGTACTACTACTACTTATTGCTACTACTGAGTACTACTACTACTACTACTTACTGCTACCACTGAGTACTACTACTACTACTACTACTTACTGCTACTACTGAGTACTACTACTACTACTACTTACTGCTACTACTGAGTACTACTACTACTACTACTACTACTTACTGCTACTACTGAGTACTACTACTACTACTACTACTTACTGCTACTACTGAGTACTACTACTACTACTACTTACTGCTACTACTGAGTACTACTACTACTACTACTACTTACTGCTACTACTGAGTACTACTACTACTACTACTTACTGCTACTACTGAGTACTACTACTACTACTACTACTACTTACTGCTACTACTGAGTACTACTACTACTACTACTACTACTTACTGCTACTACTGAGTACTACTACTACTACTACTACTACTTACTGCTACTACTGAGTACTACTACTACTACTACTACTACTACTTACTGCTACTACTGAGTACTACTACTACTACTTACTGCTACTACTGAGTACTACTACTACTACTACTTACTGCTACTACTGAGTACTACTACTACTACTACTACTACTTACTGCTACTACTGAGTACTACTACTACTACTACTTACTGCTACTACTGAGTACTACTACTACTACTACTACTACTACTTACTGCTACTACTGAGTACTACTACTACTACTACTTACTGCTACTACTGAGTACTACTACTACTACTTACTGCTACTACTGAGTACTACTACTACTACTACTTACTGCTACTACTGAGTACTACTACTACTACTACTTACTGCTACTACTGAGTACTACTACTACTTACTGCTACTACTTAGTACTACTACTACTACTACTTACTGCTACCACTGAGTACTACTACTACTTACTTCTACTACTGAGTACTACTACTACTACTACTTACTGCTACTACTGAGTACTACTTACTGCTACTACTGAGTACTACTGAGTACTACTTACTACTACTTTCTGCTACTACTGAGTACTACTTACTACTACTACTTACTGCTACTACTTACTGCTACTGCTGAGTACTACTACTACTTACTGCTACTACTGAGTACTACTACTACTTACTGCTACTACTGAGTACTACTACTACTATTACTTACTGCTACTACTGAGTACTACTTACTGCTACTACTGAGTACTACTTACTGCTACTACTGAGTACTACTTACTACTTACTACTACTTTCTACTACTACTACTACTTACTGCTACTACTGAGTACAACTTACTGCTACTACTGAGTACTACTTACTGCTACTACTGAGTACTACTTACTACTACTACTACTTTCTACTACTACTACTACTTACTGCTACTACTGAGTACTACTTACTGCTATTACTGAGTACTACTTACTGCTACTGCTACTACTGAGTACTACTTACTACTACTACTGAGTACTACTTACTGCTACTACTGAGTACTACTTACTACTACTACTACTTTCTACTACTACTACTACTTACTGCTACTACTGAGTACTACTTACTGCTACTACTGAGTACTACTTACTACTACTACTGAGTACTACTACTGAGTACTACTTACTACTACTATTGAGTACTACTACTACTTACTGCTACTACTGAGTACTACTACTACTACTACTTACTGCTACTACTGAGTACTACTACTACTACTACTACTTACTGCTACTACTGAGTACTACTACTACTTACTGCTACTACTGAGTACTACTACTACTACTTACTGCTACTACTGAGTACTACTACTACTTACTTCTACTACTGAGTACTACTACTACTACTACTTACTGCTACTACTGAGTACTACTTACTGCTACTACTGAGTACTACTTACTGCTACTACTGAGTACTACTTACTACTTACTACTACTTTCTGCTACTACTGAGTACTACTTACTACTACTACTACTTTCTACTACTACTACTACTTACTGCTACTACTGAGTACTACTTACTGCTACTACTGAGTACTACTTACTACTACTACTACTTTCTACTACTACTACTACTTACTACTACTTTCTGCTACTACTGAGTACTACTTACTACTACTACTACTTTCTACTACTACTACTACTTACTGCTACTACTGAGTACTACTTACTGCTACTACTGAGTACTACTTACTGCTACTACTGAGTACTACTTACTACTTACTACTACTTTCTGCTACTACTGAGTACTACTTACTACTACTACTACTTTCTACTACTACTACTACTTACTGCTACTACTGAGTACTACTTACTGCTACTACTGAGTACTACTTACTACTACTACTACTTTCTACTACTACTACTACTTACTGCTACTACTTACTACTACTTTCTGCTACTACTGAGTACTACTTACTACTACTACTACTTTCTACTACTACTACTACTTACTGCTACTACTGAGTACTACTTACTACTACTACTGAGTACTACTTACTGCTACTGCTACTACTGAGTACTACTTACTACTACTACTGAGTACTACTTACTGCTACTACTGAGTACTACTTACTGCTACTACTGAGTACTACTTACTGCTACTACTGAGTACTACTTACTACTACTACTGAGTACTACTTACTACTACTACTACTTACTGCTACTACTGAGTACTACTTACTACTACTACTACTTACTACTACTACTACTACTTACTGCTACTACTGAGTACTACTTACTACTACTACTACTTACTATTACTACTACTACTTACTGCTACTACTGAGTACTACTTACTACTACTACTACTTTCTGCTACTACTACTTACTGCTACTACTGAGTACTACTTACTGCTACTACTACTTACTACTACTACTACTTACTACTACTACTACTACTTACTGCTACTACTGAGTACTACAGTACTTACTGCTACTACTGAGTACTACTTACTGCTACTACTGAGTACTACTTACTGCTACTACTGAGTACTACTTACTGCTACTACTGAGTACTACTTACTGCTACTACTGAGTACTACTTACTGCTACTACTGAGTACTACTACTGAGTACTACTTACTGCTACTACTACTACTACTTACTGCTACTACTGAGTACTACTACTGAGTATTACTTACTGCTACTACTGAGTACTACTTACTGCTACTACTGAGTACTACTACTGAGTACTACTTACTGCTACTACTGAGTACTACTACTACTACTACTTACTGCTACTACTGAGTACTACTTACTGCTACTACTGAGTACTACTACTACTACTACTTACTGCTACTACTGAGTACTACTACTACTACTACTTACTGCTACTACTGAGTACTACTACTGAGTACTACTTACTGCTACTACTGAGTACTACTACTACTACTACTTACTGCTACTACTGAGTACTACTTACTGCTACTACTGAGTACTACTTACTGCTACTACTGAGTACTACTTACTGCTACTACTGAGTACTACTACTGAGTACTACTTACTGCTACTACTGAGTACTACTTACTACTACTACTACTTTCTACTACTACTACTACTTACTGCTACTACTGAGTACTACTTACTACTACTACTGAGTACTACTTACTACTACTACTACTTTCTACTACTACTGCTACTTACTGCTACTACTGAGTACTACTTACTACTACTACTGAGTACTACTTACTGCTACTGCTACTACTGAGTACTACTTACTACTACTACTGAGTACTACTTACTGCTACTACTGAGTACTACTTACTGCTACTACTGAGTACTACTTACTGCTACTACTGAGTACTACTTACTACTACTACTGAGTACTACTTACTACTACTACTACTACTTACTGCTACTACTGAGTACTACTTACTACTACTACTACTACTACTTACTACTACTACTACTTACTGCTACTACTGAGTACTACTTACTACTACTACTACTTACTATTACTACTACTACTTACTGCTACTACTGAGTACTACTTACTACTACTACTACTTTCTGCTACTACTACTTACTGCTACTACTGAGTACTACTTACTGCTACTACTACTTACTACTACTACTACTTACTACTACTACTACTACTTACTGCTACTACTGAGTACTACAGTACTTACTGCTACTACTGAGTACTACTTACTGCTACTACTGAGTACTACTTACTGCTACTACTGAGTACTACTACTGAGTACTACTTACTGCTACTACTACTTCTACTTACTGCTACTACTGAGTACTACTACTGAGTATTACTTACTGCTACTACTGAGTACTACTTACTGCTACTACTGAGTACTACTTACTGCTACTACTGAGTACTACTTACTGCTACTGCTACTTACTACGTTGTGGCGCGTTACGAGTAAAGGCACCAGCGGGCTCTCCACGTCCCAGTGTTGCCAGATTGGGCGGATTTTGTTGAAAAACAATTTAATAGCAGTTAAATAACACTTCTATTTAAAAGAAAATATTCCGTTTTAAAAAGCTCCAGCATTGTAGAAGGATATTAAAAGTAAAGTCAATTTTCAATGCTGATTTAGCATAATAGTGTTGGTCAGTCTGTATCATATTGTTAAAAGAAAATTAAAATTTAGTTTTCCATGCATTCACGCTAGCATGTTCTGGGGTTCAATTGAGTCTCATCATTACACAAGTTGGCAGCCAAATGATCAAGTATTGTGAAGGAATATCTTTCTTCCTCATAATGTTAAGGGTTTTTTTTTTCAGTCACTTGCTCTGTAAAGCTGATTATCAATATTGGAACTGAAGCGCGTTTAAAAAAGCTTCAAAGCTTTTTTGAAAAATGATGAGGCCGACCTTAAAAAGTAGATCAGGATGACCAGTAGACTAAAACAGTAGATCTCAAGCCATGAAAGTGTGTAAACCCTTTGTTTAATTTATTAGTATGGTGTAGGGCCTCCTTTTGCGGCCAATACAGCATCAATTCGTCTTGGAAATGACATATACAAGTCCTGCACAGTGGTCAGAGGGATTTTAAGCCATTCTTCTTGCAGGATAGTGGCCAGGTCACTACGTGATGCTGGTGGAGGAAAACATTTCCTGACTCGCTTCTCCAAAACACCCCAAAGTGGCTCAATAATATTTAGATCTGGTGACTGTGCAGGCCATGGGAGATGTTCAACTTCACTTTCATGTTCATCAAACCAATCTTTCACCAGTCTTGCTGTGTGTATTGGTGCATTGTCATCCTGATACACGGCACCGCCATTGGATGCACATGGTCCTCCAGAATGGTTCGGTAGTCCTTGGCAGTGACGCGCCCATCTAGCACAAGTATCGGGCCAAGGGAATGCCATGATATGGCAGCCCAAACCATCACTGATCCACCCCCATGCTTCACTCTGGGCATGCAACAGTCTGGGTGCTACGCTTCTTTGGGGCTTCTCCACACCGTAACTCTCCCGGATGTGGGGAAAACAGTAAAGGTGGACTCATCAGAGAACAATACATGTTTCACATTGTCCACAGCCCAAGATTTGCGCTCCTTGCACCATTGAAACCGACGTTTGGCATCGGCACGAGTGACCGAAGGTTTGGCTATAGCAGCCCGGCCGTGTATATCGACCCTGTGTAGCTCCCGACGTACAGTTCTGGTGGAAACAGGAGAGTCGAGGTGCACATTTAATTCTGCCGTGATTTGGGCAGCCGTGGTTTTATGTTTTTTGGATACAATCCGGGTTAGCACCCGAACATCCCTTTCAGACAGCTTCCTCTTGCGTCCACAGTTAATCCTGTTGGATGTGGTTTGTCCTTCTTGGTGGTATGCTGACATTACCCTGGATACCGTGGCTCTTGATACATCACAAAGACTTGCTGTCTTGGTCACAGATGCGCCAGCAAGACGTGCACCAACAATTTGTCCTCTTTTGAACTCTGGTATGTCACCCATAATGTTGTGTGCATTGCAATATTTTGAGCAAAACTGTGCTCTTACCCTGCTAATTGAACCTTCACACTCTGCTCTTACTGGTGCAATGTGCAATTAATGAAGATTGGCCACCAGACTGGTCCAATTTAGCCACGAAACCTCCCACACTAAAATGACAGGTGTTTCAGTTATTTTGTCCAACCCCTGTATTTGACAGGGATAAAAATAAATGTGATAAGACTTGAACTCTCACGAATGACTTTTTTTGGCACAGATTTAACTTTATCTTTTTTTGCAAAGTGTTTGCAAATGTAATTTCCTTTTTTTTAAATAGCGGACTGGTTGAAAGAGCAGTTTAGTGATGGCAAAAGTGCTTTGATAGTCACGTACAACAGAAATGACTGATATAAAGGTCAAAGGAACATTAATGATCTGTAAAGTTATATCAGCAAAGTTAAAACTGGCCTATTTTTGTCAGCTTTTTTTTTGGCATGACAGATTTTCATCTTTCAAAAGGGGGGCGTGACAAAAAAAGTTTGAGAACCAATGATCTGTGGGGATTTGTGCCCATTCAGTCAAAACAGCATTTCTGATGCAAGGCTTTGATGTCAGACATGAAGCCCTGACTCCTAATGGACCTTCCAATTCATCCCAGAGATCTTCAGTGTGGGTTTGGTGTCGGCCACACACAGCAGACCTCGCTTAGTAAACAGTGGCACAGTCGAGCTGAAACGGGAAAGGGCCTTCCCCAAACCGTTGTCATGGATCCACATGGAGTTCTCTATCAGGAGAGAAGGTTCTTCTGTTTTCATTGTGAACGTGGGCACATAAGTGTGACTGTTTTCTGTTGTTGTTGTTGCCGTAGCGATCAGGTCGTGCCCCGCCCAGCGCTCCTCCGTTACGGAAGAACCACGAATCGTTCAGCATGCAGGCCAACAAGAAGGAGAAAACCCGCCACAATCACTTCATCAAGACCGCCCAGCCCTACAAACCAAAGGTACCGCCCGCCTGCCTGCCTGCCCGTCTGTCTGCACGCCCGCCTGTCTGCGTGTACGGTCTCTCACATCTGTCTCTCTCTCTCTCTCTGGCAGCTGGAGTCGGGCAGCGATGCCCAGCTGAGGCGCAGTAAGGAGGAGGTGGTGGACATCGACGACCCCGAGACCCGGCGCTTCCCGTACCCCTTTAATGAGCTGCTGGTGTGGGCGGTGCTGATGAAGAGACAGAGGATGGCGCTGTTCTTCTGGCAGCACGGAGAGGAGAACATGGCAAAGGCCCTCGTGGCCTGCAAACTCAGCCGCTCCATGAGCTACGAGTCCAAGAAGAGCGACGTGGTGGACGACACGTCTGAGGAGCTCAAGGAGTACTCCAAGTGAGTGTGAGACGCTCGCTGGTGATCGGGTGTACTCCAGTAGATCACTCCCAGTATATCACACCTAGTTACTCTAGTATATCACTCCCAGTTTATTACTCCAGTATATCACCCCATTCCATTACTCCCAGTTACTCCAGTAAATCACTCCCAGTATATTACTCCAGTAGATCACTACCAGTTACTCCAGTAAATCACTCCCAGTTTATTACTCCAGTAAATCACTCCCAGTATATTACTCCAGTATATCATTCCCAGTATATCACTCCAGTTTATTACTCACAGTATATCACTCACAGTTTATTACTCCAGTATATCACCCCCATTCCATTACTCCCAGTTACTCCAGTAAATCACTCCGTTTATTACTCCAGTAAATCACTCCAGTAGTAAATACTACAGTATTACTCTAGTTGGGTGGTTAGTCAGGTGGTTAGATGGTTAGTCGGGTGGATAGACAAGTGGTTAGTCAAATGATTAACGGGTGGTTAGACGGGTGGTTAAACAGGTGGTTAGTTGGGTGGTTAAACAGGTGGTTAGACTTGTGGTCAGTCGGGTGGTTAGGCGAGGGGTTAAACAGGTGGTTAGACGCGTGGTCAGTCAGGTGGTTAGACGGGTGGCTAGACGGGTGGCTAGTCGGGGGGCTAATACGGGTGCTTAAACGGGTGGTTAGACGAGTGGTTATTCGGGTGTTTAGACGAGTGGTTATTCGGGTGGTTAGATGAGTGGTTATTTGGGTTGTTAGACGAGTGGTTATTCGGGTGGTTAGACGAGTGGTTAGTTGGGTGGTTAGATGGGTGGTTAGACGAGTGGTTAGACGAGTGGTTAGACAAGTGGTTGTTTGGGTGTTTAGACGAGTGGTTAGTTATGTGTTTAGACGAGTGGTTATTCGGGTGGTTAGACGGGTGGTTAGATGGGTGGTTAGACGAGTGGTTATCCGGGTGTTTAGACGAGTGGTTAGTTATGTGTTTAGACGAATGGTTATTCGGGTGCTTAGACGGGTGTTTAGACGAGTGGTTAGTTATGTGTTTAGACGAGTGGTTAAACTGGTGGTTTTTCGGGTGGTTAGATGGGTGGTTAGACGAGTGGTTAGTTTTGTGTTAAGACGAGTGGTTATTCGAGTGGTTAGACGAGTGGTTGTCCGGGTGTTTAGACGAGTGGTTAGTTATGTGTTTAGACGGGTGGTTATTCGGGTGGTTAGACGAGTGTTTAGTTATGTGTTTAGACGAGTGATTAGTTATGTGTTTAGACGGGTGGTTATTCAGGTGATTAGACGGGTGGTTAGACGAGTGTTTAGTTATGTGTTTAGACGAATGGTTATTCGGGTGCTTAGACGGGTGTTTAGACGAGTGGTTAGTTATGTGTTTAGACGAGTGGTTAAACTGGTGGTTTTTCGGGTGGTTAGATGGGTGGTTAGACGAGTGGTTAGTTTTGTGTTAAGACGAGTGGTTATTCGAGTGGTTAGACGAGTGGTTGTCCGGGTGTTTAGACGAGTGGTTAGTTATGTGTTTAGACGGGTGGTTATTCGGGTGGTTAGACGAGTGTTTAGTTATGTGTTTAGACGAGTGGTTAGTTATGTGTTTAGACGGGTGGTTATTCAGGTGATTAGACGGGTGGTTATTCGAGTGGTTAGACGAGTGGTTAGTCGGGTGGTTAGACGAGTGGTTAGTTGGGTGGTTTTTCAGGTGGTCACTTGGGTGGTTGGACAGGTGGTTAGTGGGTGGTTAGACGTGATAAGACAGGTGATTAGTTGGGTGGTTAGTTTGGAAGAAGCTCAGTAGGTTGCAGAATGTGATTAACTGGAAGGTTTATGAAAGTTAGATCTAGAGAACTAGACTGCAGGCTGTGCCACACCATCACCATCAGGTTACAGTCAGTGATTGAACTGGACTCATTATAAACAACCTACACTATTCAGGTTCAGACGAAACTAATGACACTAGAGCTCCATTCTGAGGTATCTAACAGTGTGTGTGTGTGTGTGTGTGTGTGTGTGTGTGTGTGTGTGTGTGTGTGTGTGTGTGTATATATTCACACGTTATATATGATGTGTGTGTGTGTGTGTGTATATTCACACGTTATATATGATGTGTGTGTAGTGTGTATATATACAGTGTATCACAAAAGTAAGTACACCCCTCACATTTCTGCAAATATTTTATTATATCTTTTCATGGGACAACACTATAGACATGAAACTTGGATATAACTTAGAGTAGTCAGTGTACAGCTTGTATAGCAGTGTAGATTTACTGTCTTCTGAAAATAACTCAACACACAGCCATTAATGTCTAAATAGCTGCAACATAAGTGAGTACACCCCACAGTGAACATGTCTAAATTGTGCCCAAAGTGTCAATATTTTGTGTGACCACCATTATTATCCAGCACTGCCTTAACCCTCCTGGGCATGGAATTCACCAGAGCTGCACAGGTTGCTACTGGAATCCTCTTCCACTCCTCCATGATGACATCACGGAGCTGGTGAATGTTAGTCAGTTTTCGAAGGGAGGGGATCATGCTCTGTTTCAGAATGTCACAGTACATGTTGAAATTCATGTTTCCCTCAATGAACTGCAGCTCCCCAGTGCCAGCAACACTCATGCAGCCCAAGACCATGATGCTACCACCACCATGCTTGACTGTAGGCAAGATACAGTTGTCTTGGTACTTCTCACCAGGGCGCCGCCACACATGCTGGACACCATCTGAGCCAAACAAGTTTATCTTGGTCTCGTCAGACCACAGGGCATTCCAGTAATCCATGTTCTTGGACTAAGCGTCTTCAGCAAACTGTTTGCGGGCTTTCTTGTGCGTCAGCTTCCTTCTGGGATGACGACCATGCAGACCGAGTTGATGCAGTGTGCGGCGTATGGTCTGAGCACTGACCGGCTGACCTCCCACGTCTTCAACCTCTGCAGCAATGCTGGCAGCACTCGTGTGTCTATTTTTTAAAACCAACCTCTGGATATGACGCCGAACACGTGGACTCAACTTCTTTGGTCGACCCTGGCGAAGCCTGTTCTGAGTGGAACCTGTCCTGGAAAACCGCTGTTTGGCGATTTGGACAATTTGGACATGTTCACTGTGGGGTGTACTCACTTATGTTGCAGCTATTTAGACATTAATGGCTGTGTGTTGAGTTATTTTCAGAAGACAGTAAATCTACACTGCTATACAAGCTGTACACTGACTACTCTAAATTATATCTAAGTTTCATGTCTATAGTGTTGTCCCATGAAAAGATATAATAAAATATCTGCAGAAATGTGAGGGGTGTACTCACTTTTGTGATACACTGTATATTAGGGCTGTCGAAGTTAACGCGATAATAACGCATTAACGCGACCTCAATTTAACGCGATTAAAAAAATTAGTGCCATTAACGCAAATTCTAGTTCATGTTGACACTTGACTGGTAGAACCAACGTTTTAATGTCGGACTTGCCACCGTTTTTCATTTGCGGTTTGTTAACATAATGTAACCGATCGTGGTAGTGATGCACTTGCATAATAAAGAAATAAATACACGCTATATTCACAAGTTGTCGGGAGCAGAACACTTTATTACACTTAATTAACTTCTTCTTCTGTACCGAATACCGGAAAGCTGAGTCGAGCACGTTAGTTCATGAACTATGGAAGCCCCAAAGGGTCAAAACACACTCACTTCGTGTAGAAACGTCCATCAAACCATCGTCACGATACAACCACAGACAAGTCTGTTACAATAACTACACCTTATCCCATCTAAAGCACCGCTGATCTACAATGTTTGCTGATGGAGAAATTCTAACCTACAATCTGACATTTACTGCCTAGTATGTGAGTGAATAAACTCCCTTACAGTTTTCTCTTGTCCCAGCAGTTTTTAACATCAGTACATTTAGCATAAAATGTGTTCACCATTTTAATTGTAACATTTCACATAAAAATCCTTGTTTTCTATAACATTTACACAGATTTTTTTTAATGCGATTAATCGCGATTAACTATATGAAATTCTGAGATTAATCGCGATTAAAAAATTTAATCGTTTGACAGCCCTAATATATATATAATGTGTGTGTGTATATAATGTGTGTGTATATAATGTGTGTGTGTTTAATGTGTGTGTGTATGTGTGTGTGTGTGTGTATATATATATATATATAATGTGTGTGTATATAATGTGCGTGTATAATGTGTGTGTGTGTGTGTATATATAATGTGTGTGTATATAATGTGTGTGTGTATGTGTGTATATATATAATGTGTGTGTATATAATGTGTGTGTATATAATGTGTGTGTGTGTGTAATGTGTGTGTATATAATGTGTGTGTGTGTGTATGTGTGTGTATATAATGTGTGTGTATATAATGTGTGTGTGTGTGTAATGTGCGTGTGTATGTGTGTATATATATAGTATGTGTGTGTATATAATGTGTGTATATAATGTGTGTGTATATAATGTGTGTGTGTGTATGTGTATATATATAGTATGTATGTGTATATAATGTGTGTGTGTGTGTATGTGTGTATATATATAATGTGTGTGTATATAATGTGTGTGTATATAATGTGTGTGTGTGTATGTGTATATATATAGTATGTATGTGTATATAATGTGTGTGTATATAATGTGTGTGTGTGTATATATGTGTGTGTATATAATGTGTGTGTGTGTGTAATGTGTGTGTGTGTATGTGTGTATATATATAATGTGTGTGTATATAATGTGTGTGTATATGTGTGTGTGTAATGTGTGTATGTGTGTGTATATAATGTGTGTGTGTGTGTATGTGTGTGTATATAATGTGTGTGTATATAATGTGTGTGTGTGTGTGTAATGTGTGTGTATGTGTGTGTATATAATGTGTGTGTGTGTGTGTATATAATGTGTGTGTGTGTGTGTAATGTGCGTGTGTATGTGTGTATATATATAATGTGTGTGTATATAATGTGTGTGTATATAATGTGTGTGTGTGATGTGTGTGTGTATGTGTGTGTATATAGTGTGTGTGTGTATGTGTGTGTATATAATGTGTGTGTGTGTAATGTGTGTGTATGTGTGTGTATATAATGTGTGTGTGTGTGTGTGTATATAATGTGTGTGTGTGTGTGTGTAATGTGTGTGTATGTGTGTGTATATAATGTGTGTGTGTGTGTGTGTGTATATAATGTGTGTGTGTGTAATGTGCGTGTATGTGTGTATATATATAATGTGTGTGTATATAATGTGTGTGTGTGTGTAATGTGTGTGTGTATGTGTGTGTGTAATGTGCGTGTGTGTGTGTATATATATATAATGTGTGTGTATATAATGTGTGTGTATATAATGTGTGTGTGTGTGTATATAATGTGTGTGTGTGTGTGTGTGTAATGTGCGTGTGTATGTGTGTATATATATAATGTGTGTGTCTATAATTATTACATTTACATTTACATTTAGCCGACGCTTTTGTCCAAAGCGACTTACAATAAATGGAGTACATCTCTAAAAACAGCATAAATAATATAAAAATAAGAAAAGAAAAAATAAATAAACGAAATGATTTGCTAGATTACCAGGCCAGAAAGGTGGCATAGACAAAGAGGAAGAAGAACTAGAGGAGGAAGAGTGGAGGAGAGGGAATGAAAATGAGGTTAGAGGTGTTAGTATGTTAGAGGTGTTAGGAGAGAAGGTGTTCCTATAATGTGTGTGTGTGTGTGTAATGTGTGTGTGTGTATGTGTGTGTATATAATGTGTGTGTGTGTATGTGTGTGTATATAATGTGTGTGTGTGTGTGTGTAATGTGCGTGTGTATGTGTGTATATATATATTTATACAACAGTTAGTTCCGACCTTACAATCTGATTGGTTGAGAAGCGTTCTAACTGTGCTGATATTGGTGATAACGGCACGGCCTTTTCACACCACAACTGTATTACTCCGCTGACGCGTTGCCATTAACGACGAGCTTCATGCACACAAACGCGCACGCAGGCGACACCGACTTTATTCCCGATCGCGTTTTAAATCCGTTATCTGATGCACAATCTAGTGCACTGTGTAGGGAACATAAATCAATTGTCTAATATATTGTCTAGTGCACTCAGTAGGGAACATAAATCCGCGATCTGATACACAATCTAGCGCACTACGTAGGGAACATTAATGTGTTTGTGACGCGAACAGTTAGCTTAATAGCCCAGTTAGCAGCTCCTAAAATCACCCATAATCCTTTGGTGTGTGTGAGAGGTTTTTTTATTTCCTTTTTTCCCTTCGGAGGTTCTTGCCTTTTTCTTCTTCTTGTTCTTACCTCCCTGAAATGAGTTTTTGCAACTTGGGATGTCTGCTTTGTAGTGTTAAACTTTATATTGGTTGTGGAACTACTTTTTGGCGGAAGGTATTGTCAGTATTAAAGCATATTTATTATGAAATTCAGGGCTTCTTTGATTTATTTTCTTTATTTATTTTGTAAAAACTGTTGTATAAAAGCAATAGAACACTTGAGGTCGTGTGTTATCACGAATAACATCACGGCTGTGATGATCTACTCGTCTTCGGCTCGTGCCTGCGACCGAATCACAGCCGTGATGTTATTCGCGATAACACACTCCCTCTCGTGTTCTATTGCTTAAATATATATATAGAATCAGAATCAGAATCAGCTTTATTCGCCAAGTATGTTTACACACACAAGGAATTTGTTTCCGGCTGTTGTTAGCTCTCTACAATTTACAACAATACAATATACAGACAAGACTATGTAGATAATGTACAAATTTACATGTTCAGCAGAATTTGCATATGTACAGAAAATATAAAAATAGTGTAAAATAAATAGTTGAGTAAGGTAAGATGCAGTTACGGTATTATACAGCATGTATAAAGTGCAGTGTGGCATGTAAACAACAGTAAACAGCAGTTCAGGTTTAGTTATTAATGAGTTTGATGGCATTTGGAAAGAAACTGTTAGAGTGTCTGTTTGATTTAGTGTTCAGGGCTCTGTAGCGCCTGCCAGAGGGTAGGAGGGTAAAGAGTTCGTGTCCAGGGTGTGAGGAGTCTGTGATAATTTTTTCTGCCCGGTTTCTGGTCCTTGTTGTGTATAAGTCCTGGAGGGTGGGCAAAGGAGCACCGATGATTTTTGCTGCTCTATCCACTCCACTCTGTGCAATCTGCATCTGTCCTGTTTTGTGGCTGAACTGAACCACACTGTGATGGATGTGCACAGGACAGATTCAATGACTGCGGTGTAGAACTGTTAACAGCTCCTGTGGCAGACCGTGTTTCCTCAGTTGATGCAGAAAGTACATCCTTTGCTGGGCCTTTTTGAGGATGGAGTTGGTGTTGGCCTCCCACTTTAGGTCATTGGAAATAGTAGTTCCCAGGAACCTGAAGGTCTCCACGGTAGACACAGTGCTGTTGAATATGGTGATGGGGAGAAGTCGAGGGTCCACTGTTATCTCTACAGTCTTTAGTGTGTTCAGCTCTAGGTGGTTCTGACTGCACCAGAGCACCAGCCGATCGATCTCCTGCTGATATGCAGACTCATCTCTATCCTGGATTAGTCCAATGATCGTGGTGTCGTCTGCAAACTTTAGAAGTTTCACTGTTGGGTCTGTAGAGGTACAGTCATTAGAGTAGAGAGAGAATAGCAGTGGAGAGAGGACACAGCCCTGTGGTGCACCAGTGCTGACTGTTCTTGTGGTAGATGTAATATCTCCCAGCCTCACCTGTTGTGTCCGGTCTGTCAGAAAGCTGGTGATCCACTGACAGATGGCGGGGGACACACTGAGCTGAGACAGTTTGAGGTGGAGGAGTTCTGGTATGATGGTGTTAAACGCTGAGGTAAAATCCACAAAATGGAATCTTACATAAGTCCGTGGGCTGTCCAGATGTTCTAAGATGTAGTGCAATCCCATGTTGACTGCATCATCCACCGACCTGTTTGACCGGTAGGCAAACTGGAGAGGGTCCAGCAGGGGGCCAGTGATGTTCTTCAGATGTGTCATAACCAGTCGTTCGAAGGATTTCATGACCACAGATGTTAAGGCAACTGGTCTGTAGTCATTAAGTCCTGTGATGGAGGGTTTCTTGGGAATTGGGATGATGGTGGAGCGTTTGAAGCAGGATGGGACTTCACACAGCTCCAGTGACTCGTTGAAGATCTTTGTAAAAATAGGAGCCAGTTGGTCCGCACAGGCTTTGAGACATGACGGTGAGACTCCATCTGGGCCTGGTGCCTTCCTGGTTTTCTGTCTTTGAAAGAGTCGTCTCACGTCCATCTCACCTATTTGTGTGTGTATATATATATATATATATATATATATATATATATATATAATGTGTGTGTATATAATGTGTATGTGTGTGTGTATATACAGTATATATATAATGTGTGTGTATATAATGTGTGTGTGTATGTGTGTGTGTATATATATATATATATAATGTGTGTGTATATAATGTGTGTGTGTATGTATATACAGTATATATATATATATACAGTGTATCACAAAAGTAAGTACACCCCTCACATTTCTGCAAATATTTCATTATATCTTTTCATGGGACAACACTATAGAAATAAAACTTGGATATAACTTAGAGTAGTCAGTGTACAGCTTGTATAGCAGTGTAGATTTACTGTCTTCTGAAAATAACTCAACACACAGCCATTAATGTCTAAATAGCTGCAACATAAGTGAGTACACCCCACAGTGAACATGTCCAAATTGTGCCCAAATGTGTCAATATTTTGTGTGACCACCATTATTATCCAGCACTGCCTTAACCCTCCTGGGCATGGAATTCACCAGAGCTGCACAGGTTGCTACTGGAATCCTCTTCCACTCCTCCATGATGACATCACGGAGCTGGTGGATGTTAGACACCTTGAACTCCTCCACCTTCCACTTGAGGATGCGCCACAGGTGCTCAATTGGGTTTAGTCCATCACCTTTACCTTCAGCTTCTTCAGCAAGGCAGTTGTCATCTTGGAGGTTGTGTTTGGGGTCGTTATCCTGTTGGAAAACTGCCATGAGGCCCAGTTTTCGAAGGGAGGGGATCATGCTCTGTTTCA
>NC_085998.1:327500-355000 GCF_030014385.1 Trichomycterus rosablanca
GGAAATCTTTTTGTATCCAAATTCGGCTTTAAACTTCTCCACAACAGTATCTCGGACCTGCCTGGTGTGTTCCTTGGTCTTCATGATGCTCTCTGCGCTTTAAACAGAACTCTGAGACTATCACAGAGCAGGTGCATTTATACGGAGACTTGATTACACACAGGTAGATTCTATTTATCACCATCAGTCATTTAGGTCAACATTGGATCATTCAGAGATCCTCACTGAACTTCTGGAGTGAGTTTGCTGCACTGAAAGTAAAGGGGCTGAATAATATTGCACGCCCCACTTTTCAGGTTTTTATTTCTAAAAAAAAGTTTAAAATATCCAATAAATTTCGTTCCACTTCACGATTGTGTCGCACTTGTTATTGATTCTTCACAAAAAATTACAATTTCATATCGTTATGTTTGAAGCCTGAAATGTGGCAAAAGGTTGAAAAGTTCAAGGGGGCTGAATACTTTTGCAAGGCACTGTATTAAACACACAAACTCTAATTTGGCGGAATAGTAATCAGAAGGTTGCTGGTTCAAACCCCACCTCTACCAGGTTGCCATTGTTGGGCCCTTGAGCAAGGCCCTTAACCCTCAATTACTTAGACTGTACACCGAGCAGGCATAACATTCTGAGCACTGAGAGGTGAAGTGAATAACACTGATGATCTCTTCATCACGGCACCTGTTAGTGGGGGGGGGGGGGCTCCTACCTGAGCATCGTCCCAGACCATGTTCACCCTCTCATGGAGACGCTTCCCTGATGGCAGGATGATGCACCCCGCCCCGCCACAAAGCTAAGATGCTTCAGGAACGGTTTGAGGAGCACAACGACCAGTTTGAGGTGTCGACTCGACCTCCAAATCCAGCATCATCCAAGTCCGCTCCATGGAGGCGCCACCTCACAACTTACAGGAGTTAAAGGATCTGCTGCTGACATCTTGGTGCCAGATACCACAGCAACATTCAGGGGTCTAGTGGGGTCTAGTGGGGTCCATGCCTCGACGGGTTAGGGGGACCAACACAATATTAGGAAGGTGGTCATAATGTTATGCCTGATCGGTGTATACTGTCACAGTTACCCTGTAAGTCGCTTTAGGTAAAAGCGCTTGATAAATGGTGTAAATGTAAATAGGTGTTTTCTGCCCCCTGGTGGATTACTCATGTACTGCATGTACCGGAGGAGCTGTAACTGAGTAATCAGTGACTCTTCAGTGCTTTTACATGGATGTTTTTACCAATTCTGTGAAATATGATGTTAAAAAACTCACATTTTAACTAATTTTTCAATATTTAGTGAATTGATGTAACTTGATATTTTCTGATTTATTTTGGAACTCTCACAGTGACAGTAATCAGTCTGTGGAACTTTGTCCCTGCGAATGAACAAAACTAAGTGAAATATTTATTTTCCACTCTAACAGTCCCACTGCCGGGTTGGTCATTACTGCACGTCTGAACTTTGCTCAATCCCACACTTTTGATTTATTTTAGTGGCGTTCCAAAGGTTTTTTTGGGGGGTTTTTGAGATCTCAGTTATTCATTTATAAGTTTTAAATGACTTGAGTCAAAAAACTGAAGTTAATTTAAAGTCTAAGAGGTTAAAATATGTGTTTTCTACGTCTGTGTTTGTTAAAAAAAACCTGCCAAGTACAAATACATTCATTAAATAAATTCAACAAATACTATTTAAAAATGCCTGATGTATCAAATATGCTACAAAACCAAACTCATATGCAAAGTCTTTATTTATTTTTGTCTTTAACAGGTCACATAAACACTCCAGTTTAAAAAATGTTAAAAATGTGAATTATTTATTAAATGTTAATAATTGTTATTTGGTGGTTTAGGCTTTATTATGACACTCATATTTATTCTTACTGGTGAGTCCCGGGTACGAATCAGCGCTCAGGCCGGAGCTTTGTTACTACAGTACATTCAGTGAGCAGTTGCTGCCGACTAGTGGCCTCATCTGGAACTGCAGCCTGTGTTTCCTTTACATTTACATTTTTGGCATTTAGCAGACACCTTTATCCAAGGCGATTTACATTAGAGTTACAGTATACAGTCTAAGCAATTGAGGGTTAAGGGCCTTGCTCAAGGGCCCACAGCAGTAACCTGGCAGTGGTGGGGTTTGAACCAGCGACCTTCTGAATAGTAGTCCAGTACCTTAACCTCTAGGCTACAACTTGCCATTTGACAGTGAAAGTAGAATTGAGAAACTTTATACAGCTTGCTTTGTTCACAAGGGCACAATCATGCTGGAACAGGAATGGGCCTTCCCTAAACTGCAAACCTTTACTTTGCTGCAAGCATTGGAAGCATTTACTACATCTGTTAGTGATTGTTGTGCTGGAACATATGAATACAGACTAGTTTGTGTTTTGTTCCTTTAACAGCTGCATTTATAATAAACCACTATGTGTGTGTGTGTGTGTGTGTGTGTGTGTGTGTGTGTGTGTGTGTGTGTTGTAGTTGTGCTACCTGAGTTTCCTGATGCTCTACTCGTTTGTGGTGTTGGTGAAACTGCCAGACTTTCCTTCGCCTCACGAATGGGCCGTTATCCTGTACATCTTCACCTCCGCCATTGAGAAGATCCGTGAGGTACACACACACACACACACACACACACACACACACACACACAGGCTGTATTACCCCTAAACAGGTGCTTAGTTGTTCACCTAGACACAGGTTCTCATGCTGTGGGTTGTAACTTCTCGTGGGGTTTCCTGAGATACAGTTATGCAGTCTGTGCAGATTTTCCCGTCTTATAAAAATTATGATAAAATAAAAATCCTTTTCATTTCCAGGCTAAGGTTTTGCTATGTGGTTACTACGTTATTTCAGGTGGTTGTGGGGCTGTTGCTTAGCGGTTGCTATAATATTCCAGGTGGTTGCTAGGGTGTTCTTACAGTCAAAATCAAATTGTTTTGAAGCAGCTTTACAGAAAGCTAGGTAAAGCTGCTTAACCTTAACCCTCATGAGCAGCCAATGGGCATGGGTTCGAATCCTGGCTCATCCATGCAGCCACAGTTGAGCCCTTGAGCAAGGCCCCTAATCCTCTTGGCTCCAGGGGTGACATACAATGGCTGCCCCTGCGCTCTGACCCCAGCTTCCAAAAAAAGCTGGGACATGAAAATAAAGAACTCTGTAGTACTGTACTAGTTTATCCTTATCCTGGGATGTTTAATATATAAATGATTCCATATAAGGATATAATATATATATATATATAATATATATATATATATATATATAATATAAATGGGAGAATATATAAGGATATAACACTAGAATTAAAATATCTAGGGATAATATCACTATAAAATAAAAGTTGTAGGTAAAATTTATTATGAATCTGTTGTGTTTCAGTTGGTTGCTTTGGTTTTCCTAGGTGGTTACTATGGTGTTCCAGTTGGTTGCTAGTGTGTTGCTAAGTGGTTGCTTTAATATTCTATGTGGTTGGTAGGTGGTTGCTCTAGTGTCTCAGGAGGTTAACAGGGTGTTGCTACTAAAAGCGTTTTAATCCATAACAAATACCTGACTAATGAGACTGTCTGTACCCGTCTGTACCCGTCTGTACTCGTCTGTCTGTAGATGTTCATGTCTGAAGGTGGAAAGATCAGCCAGAAGATCAAGGTGTGGTTTAGTGATTACTTCAACATCTCAGACTTCATCGCTATAGTGATGTTCGGGGTGGGTTTCGGGCTGCGCTTCGGTACCGGTAAAGTCTTCATAGCAGGCCGGATCGTTTACTGTCTCAACATCATCTTCTGGTACGTCCGGCTCTTCGACATCCTCGCCGTCAACCAGCAGGCCGGCCCCTACGTCATGATGATCGGAAAAATGGTGAGTACATAGTACTTCTCCCAGTTTAGTCATATCCAGTTCCTCCTCCTCTGCTGGAGACCTGACTGGACAGTGGCAGCAGTGTGCCAGCAGATTATTATAATCTGAATGGTTTTATTTATTTTTTTATTCTGTTTGTGTGTGTGTGTTTGTGTGTGTGTTTGTGTGTGTGTTTGTGTGTGTGTGTGTGTGTGTGTGTGTGTGTGTGTGTGTGTGTGTGTGTGCAGGTAGCGAACATGTTCTACATAGTGGTGATCATGCTGGTGGTGTTGGTGACGTACGGTGTTCCCCGTAAGGCCATCCTGTACCCAGACTCGGGCCCCGAGTGGTCCCTCATCATCGATGTGGTGTTCCAGCCCTACTGGATGATGTACGGAGAGGTGTACGCCTACGAGATCGATGGTACTCACCTGCTCACACACACACACAGTTGTTGGGTTTGTGGACATTAATTATTAAATATAACGACATCTTTACCTTCTGTGTGTGTGTGTGTGTGTGTGTGAATAGTATGTGCGAACTCTACTGAAAACAATGTGATGCACCTGTGTGGGCCGGGGTCGTGGTTAACTCCAGCGCTGCAGGCCGTCTACCTCTTCATCCAGTACATCCTCATGGTCAACCTGCTCATCGCCTTCTTCAAGTAAGTACACTCCCCAAACACATAAACACCTCTCTACAGGAACTTTACACCAATGAACACCAGTCTATATCAACTTTACACCAATAAACACCTATCTACAGCAACTTTACACCAATAAACACCTCTCTCTATCAACTTTACACCAATAAACACCTCTCTACAGCAACTTTACACCAATAAACACCACTCTATCAACTTTACACCAATAAACACCAGTCTACAGCAACTTTACACCAATAAACACCTATCTACAGCAACTTTACACCAATAAACACCTCTCTATCAACTTTACACCAATAAACACCTCTCTACAGCAACTTTACACCAATAAACACCAGTCTGTATCAACTTTACACCAATAAACACCTATCTACAGCAACTTTACACCGAGAAACACCAGTCTATATCAACTTTACACCAATAAACACCACTCTATATTGACTTTACACCAATAAACACCACTCTATATCGACTTTGCACCAATAAACACCTCTCTATATCAACTTTACACCAAGAAACACCACTCTATATCAACTTTACACCAATCAACACCACTCTATATCAACTTTACACCAAGAAACACCACTCTATATTACCTTTACACCAATAAACACCACTCTATATCGACTTTACACCAATAAACACCACTCTATATCGACTTTACACCAATAAACACCACTCTATATCGACTTTACACCAATCAACACCACTCTATATCAACTTTGCACCAATAAACACCACTCTATATCGACTTTGCACCAATAAACACCTCTCTATATCAACTTTACACCAAGAAACACCACTCTATATCAACTTTACACCAATCAACACCACTCTATATCAACTTTACACCAAGAAACACCACTCTATATTACCTTTACACCAATAAACACCACTCTATATCGACTTTACACCAATAAACACCACTCTATATCGACTTTACACCAATAAACACCACTCTATATCGACTTTACACCAATCAACACCACTCTATATTGACTTTGCACCAATAAACTCCACTCTATATCAACTTTGCACCAATAAACACCACTCTATATCAACTTTACACCAATCAACACCACTCTATATCAACTTTACACCAATAAACACCACTCTATATCGACTTTACACCAATCAACACCACTCTATATTGACTTTGCACCAATAAACTCCACTCTATATCAACTTTGCACCAATAAACTCCACTCTATATCGACTTTACACCAATCAACACCACTCTATATTGACTTTGCACCAATAAACTCCACTCTATATCAACTTTGCACCAATAAACACCACTCTATATCGACTTTACACCAATCAACACCACTCTATATTGACTTTGCACCAATAAACTCCACTCTATATCAACTTTGCACCAATAAACTCCACTCTATATCAACTTTACACCAATCAACACCACTCTATATCAACTTTACACCAAGAAACACCACTCTATATTACCTTTACACCAATAAACACCTCTCTATATCAACTTCACACCAAGAAACACCACTCTATATCGACTTTACACCAATAAACACCACTCTATATCGACTTTACACCAATAAACACCACTCTATATCGACTTTACACCAATAAACACCACTCTATATCGACTTTGCACCAATAAACACCACTCTATATCGACTTTACCCCAAGAAACACCACTCTAAAGCAACTTTACCCCAATAAACACCACTCTATATCAACTTTACACCAAGAAACACCACTCTAAATCAACTTTACACCAAGAAACACCACTCTAAAGCAATTTTGCACCAATAAACACCACTCTATATTGACTTTGCACCAATAAACACCACTCTATATCAACTTTACACCAAGAAACACCACTCTAAAGCAACACCAATAAAACTACTTTAATGTAGTTACTTTGATGCAGTAAAGTATTTTCTTTTTCCAGAATGAAAAACAGCAATGTTTACATGATGTGTGTGTGTGTGTGTGTGTGTGTGTGTGTGTGTGTGTGTGTGTGTGTGTGTGTGTGTGTGTTGTCAGTAATGTGTACCTTCAGGTGATGTCCATGTCTAATCTGGTGTGGAAGTATCAGCGTTATCACTTCATCATGGCGTATCATGATAAACCGGTTCTTCCTCCACCGCTCATCATCTTATCTCACGCTGTTTCACTCATCAGCTCACTGTGTAAACGCAGGAAGAAGGACAGCGGCTACGGACCAAGTACACACACACAGACTTTCACATACCTACACACACCAAGTGCTAACTGATCTATTAAAGATCTTTATTAAATAATTAAACCCGCCCCCCCCCTCTCTGCAGAGCTGTATCTGACGGAGGAGGACCGGAAGAAGCTCCATGATTTTGAGGAGCAGTGTGTGGAGACGTATTTTCATGAGAAAGACGACATGTTTCACTCAGGAAGTGACGAGAGAATCAGATTAACCTCAGACCGGTTAGCATCATTCATACTAAATCATACTTTAATCATGTCATGTCCTTAAAATACTGCTCGACTGAAACTTTACACAACTTAACACCCATTTACATCGACTTTACATCCATAAACACCCATTTACGTAAATTTCACACCAATAAACACCCGTCTACATCAACTTTACACCAATAAACTCCCATCTACAGCTACTTTACACCAACAAACGCACGTCTACATCAACGTTACACCAATAAACACCTATTTACATTAACTTTACACCAAGAAACACCCATCTACATTAACTCTACACTCATAAACACCTATCTACAGCAACTGTACACTAATAAACCCATGTCTGCATCAACTTTACACCAATAAACAGCCATCTATATAAACTTTACACCAATAAACACCCAACTACAGCAACTTTACACCAACAAACACCCATGTACAGCAGTGTTATACCAATAAACACTTATTTACATCAACTTCACACCAATAAACAATAGGGCAGTTGTAGCCTAGTGGTTAAGGTACTGGACTAGCAATCCAAAGGTCGCTGGTTCAAGCCCCATCACTACCAGGTTGCCACTGTTGGGCCCTTGAGCAAGGCCTTTAACCCTCAATTGCTTAGACTGTAAGTCGCTTTGGATAAAAGCGTCTGCTAAATGCCGGAAATGTAAATGTAAATAAACACTTATCTACTCAACTTTACAGCAATTGATGCCCATATTCACCAACTTTACACCAATAAACACCTGCCTACAGCAATTGTACACCAATAAACACCATCTACATCAACTTTACACCCATAAACACATATCTGCATCAACTCTACACCAATAGACACCCATATACAGCAGTTTTATACCAATAAACACCAATCTACATCCACAAAGTTGAATCAGTTCATCTGGACACAAGTTTGTTGTAGAGATACGTTTCGTCACGCAATCCGAATGACTTCTTCAGTCTGATTGAGTGACGAAACGTATCTCTACAACAAACTTGTGTCCAGATGAACTGATTCAACTTTGTGGATTTGTGTACCTGGATTATTGAGCATGCATCAACAGACCAATCTACATCAACTTTAAACACCCATCTACAGCTACTTTACAGCAGTAAACATCTACAGCAGTTTAACATCAATAAAGACCCACTTATGTCCACTTTACTCCAGTAAACACACATCTGCATCAGCTGTATATCAATAAGCACCCATCTACAATAACTTTTTATAAATTAATGCCCATGTTCAGCAATTTTCCACAAACACCACTCTAAAGTAGCTTTACACTAAAAGTACTACTTCAGCTTTATACTAATGAACACCCCATTACAATGACTTTTCACTAATAAACACCATTAAACAACCTTTTACCCACTGCTCTGCTGTTACTTTACACCATGAAAACACCACTCAGCTGAACTCTGCTCTCAGTAAGTCGACTCTTCTAAACACCTCACTGTAACCATGTAGTTACTGTATACACTGTCCTCCAGCACCGTGCCGTGTACTATAGTATTAAACTTTAGTGTGTGTGTGTGTTAAAGCTTCTCTCTGTACACGTGTGTGTTTGTGCAGGGTGGAGACGATGAGCATCCAGCTGAGGGAGGTGGGGAACAAGGTGAATTTTATAAAGCGCTCCCTGCACTCCCTGGACTCTCAGATCGGTCACCTTCAGGACCTGTCCGCTCTCACCGTGGACACGCTGAAGGCTCTGACGGCTCAGAGGGCGTCCGAGGCCAGCAAGGTGCACAACGAAATCACCCGAGAACTCAGTCTGTCCAAGAACGTGGTGCCCGACACCGTCCCGCCGTCCAAAGCCTCCATTCTGGTTCAGCGGAGCGTTTATGCCGCTCAGTCCAACATGGCCGACTCGCTGTTCGGGCGTGGAGTCTCGGAGGGGGCGCGCCTGCGGGCGGAGCTCACCATGACCCCGGAGAGGAGGCTGGCGTTCGGTCCGGAGGCTGGATCCTCCAGCGGTGCCTCGCAGCATCCGTACCAGGACGACGACGACGACGACGGCAGCACGCCGAGCACCCAGCCTTACACGGCGACGTTTTTCGTCAGCACTCCCACACAGCCGAGCAGCTTACACACACACACACACACACTCACACACACAGACAGCACAGCGCCGGGCGAGGCTCCGAGTCCCGAGGAGGCGGCGGAGGAGTTCGGGGCCTTCGTGGGTGAGTATGTGAAGGATGAGGATGGTGAGGATGATGAAGGTGCAGAGCGAGTCGCCCCGTGTTTATACCCCCGCGTGCTGGCCGTGAGTGAGCCGGCGTGTAGGTCCCCGTGTGAATGTTACCTGAATCTGACGTTCATCGACAACGAGGGCGTTCAGACCCAGGACACCGCTCGCCCCCTCCCAGGCCACGCCCCCAGACCCAGCTTCGTCCCCAGGAGCCCCCGCTGTCTGCGCTCCCGGCCCTGTGAGGGCGTCCTGCAGCGACTCCGAGGTCGAATCAAAGCAAGAGGTTTGGCTTCAGTAACCCCCACCTTCCCCCCTCCGAAACATCCTGGGGGGCGGTTTTCAAACCCCCTTACCGTTTTACAGCAGAGGTCACAAGTTTACATACACTCACCCGTCTGTACACTTCTGACCCCTTCTGTACCTGATGTTATGTGCTGGAGATGAATCATCAGTCGGGTCGGACAGACCGAGCTCCACCACCATCAACCTCATCATCAAACACTAATCCAAGCTTCTGTAGGAACCCTGATCTAGAGATCCTGGAACACAGGGGTGGAAGGAACCGAGCTCAGGAACCTTTAGAACAAGAGAAGGAAATAAATAAAAAAAGAGTCAGGAGATAAAAAGAGAATGAGGACAGTGTAGGTGTCGGTTCTGGGTGTAGATACAGTGCCTTGCAAAAGTATTCAGCCCCCTTGAACTTTTCAACCTTTTGCCACATTTCAGGCTTTAAACATAACGATATGAAATTGTAATTTTTTGTGAAGAATCAACAACAAGTGGGACACAATCGTGAAGTGGAACGAAATTTATTGGATATTTTAAACTTTTTTTAGAAATAAAAAACTGAAAAGTGGGGCGTGCAATATTATTCAGCCCCCTTGCGTTAATACTTTGTAGCGCCACCTTTTGCTGCGATTACAGCTGCAAGTCGCTTGGGGTATGTCTCTATTAGTTTTGCACATCGAGATACTGAAATTTTTGCCCATTCTTCCTTGCAAAACAGCTCGAGCTCAGTGAGGTTGGATGGAGAGCGTTTGTGAACAGCAGTTTTCAGCTCTTTCCACAGATTCTCGATGGGATTCAGGTCTGGACTTTGACTTGGCCATTTTAACACCTGGATACGTTTATTTGTGAACCATTCCATTGTAGATTTTGCTTTATGTTTTGGATCATTGTCTTGTTGGAAGATAAATCTCCGTCCCAGTCTCAGGTCTTTTGCAGACTGCAACAGGTTTTCTTCCAGAATGGTCCTGTATTTGGCTCCATCCATCTTCCCATCAATTTTAACCATCTTCCCTGTCCCTGCTGAAGAAAAGCAGGCCCAAACCATGATGCTGCCACCACCATGTTTGACAGTGGGGATGGTGTGTTCAGGGTGATGAGCTGTGTTGCTTTTATGCCAAACATAACGTTTTGCGTTGTGGCCAAAAAGTTCGATTTTGGTTTCATCTGACCAGAGCACCTTCTTCCACATGCTTGGTGTGTCTCCCAGGTGACTTTTTATAGATATCTTTGAGAAATGGCTTTCTTCTTGCCACTCTTCCATAAAGGCCAGATTTGTGCAGTGTACGACTGATTGTGTCCTATGGACAGAGTCTCCCACCTCAGCTGTAGATCTCTGCAGTTCATTCAGAGTGATCATGGGCCTCTTGGCTGCATCTCTGATCAGTCTTCTCCTTGTTTGAGCTGAAAGTTTAGAGGGACGGCCGGGTCTTGGTAGATTTGCAGTGGTCTGATACTCCTTCCATTTCAATATGATCGCTTGCACAGTGCTCCTTGAGATGTTTAAAGCTTGGGAAATCTTTTTGTATCCAAATTCGGCTTTAAACTTCTCCACAACAGTATCTCGGACCTGCCTGGTGTGTTCCTTGGTCTTCATGATGCTCTCTGCGCTTTAAACAGAACTCTGAGACTATCACAGAGCAGGTGCATTTATACGGAGACTTGATTACACACAGGTGGATTCTATTTATCACCATCAGTCATTTAGGTCAACATTGGATCATTCAGAGATCCTCACTGAACTTCTGGAGTGAGTTTGCTGCACTGAAAGTAAAGGGGCTGAATAATATTGCACGCCCCACTTTTTAGTTTTTTATTTCTAAAAAAAGTTTAAAATATCCAATAAATTTCGTTCCACTTCACAATTGTGTCGCACTTGTTATTGATTCTTCACAAAAAATTACAATTTCATATCGTTATGTTTGAAGCCTGAAATGTGGCAAAAGGTTGAAAAGTTCAAGGGGGCTGAATACTTTTGCAAGGCACTGTATAGGTGTAGGTGTAGGTTCTGGGTGTAGATATAGGTGTAGGTGCAGGCTGTGGGTACTGGGTGTAGGTACTGAGTGTAGATAGAAGTGTAGGTGTTGGGTGTAGGTGCTGGTTATAGGTGTAGCTATAGGGTGTAGATGTAGGTGTAAGTACAGGGTGTAGGTGTTGGGTGTAGGTGCTGGTTATAGGTGTAGCTATAGGGTGTAGATGTAGGTGTAAGTACAGGGTGTAGGTGTTGGGTGTAGGTGCTGGTTATAGGTGTAGCTATAGGGTGTAGATGTAGGTGTAAGTACAGGGTGTAGGTGTTGGGTGTAGGTGCTGGTTATAGGTGTAGCTATAGGGTGTAGATGTAGGTGTATGTACAGGGTGTAGGTGTTGGGTGTAGGTGCTGGTTATAGGTGTAGCTATAGGGTGTAGATGTAGGTGTAAGTACAGGGTGTAGGTGTTGGGTGTAGGTGCTGGTTATAGGTGTAGCTATAGGGTGTAGATGTAGGTGTATGTACAGGGTGTAGGTGTTGGGTGTAGGTGCTGGTTATAGGTGTAGCTATAGGGTGTAGATGTAGGTGTAAGTACAGGGTGTAGGTGCTGGTTATAGGTGTAGCTATAGGGTGTAGATGTAGGTGTATGTACAGGGTGTAGGTGTTGGGTGTAGGTGCTGGTTATAGGTGTAGCTATAGGGTGTAGATGTAGGTGTATGTACAGGGTGTAGGTGTTGGGTGTAGGTGCTGGTTATAGGTGTAGCTATAGGGTGTAGATGTAGGTGTATGTACAGGGTGTAGGTGTTGGGTGTAGGTGCTGGTTATAGGTGTAGCTATAGGGTGTAGATGTAGGTGTATGTACAGGGTGTAGGTGTTGGGTGTAGGTGCTGGTTATAGGTGTAGCTATAGGGTGTAGATGTAGGTGTAAGTACAGGGTGTAGGTGCTGGTTATAGGTGTAGCTATAGGGTGTAGATGTAGGTGTATGTACAGGGTGTAGGTGTTGGGTGTAGGTGTACAGTGTATCACAAAAGTGAGTACACCCCTCACATTTCTGCAGATATTTAAGTATATCTTTTCATGGGACAACACTGACAAAATGACACTTTGACACAATGAAAAGTAGTCTGTGTGCAGCTTATATAACAGTGTAAATTTATTCTTCCCTCAAAATAACTCAATATACAGCCATTAATGTCTAAACCACCGGCAACAAAAGTGAGTACACCCCTTAGTGAAAGTTCCTGAAGTGTCAATATTTTGTGTGGCCACCATTATTTCCCAGAACTGCCTTAACTCTCCTGGGAATGGAGTTTACCAGAGCTTCACAGGTTGCCACTGGAATGCTTTTCCACTCCTCCATGACGACATCACGGAGCTGGCGGATATTCGAGACTTTGCGCTCCTCCACCTTCTGCTTGAGGATGCCCCAAAGATGTTCTATTGGGTTTAGGTCTGGAGACATGCTTGGCCAGTCCATCACCTTTACCCTCAGCATCTTCAATAAAGCAGTGGTCGTCTTAGAGGTGTGTTTGGGGTCATTATCATGCTGGAACACTGCCCTGCGACCCAGTTTCCGGAGGGAGGGGATCATGCTCTGCTTCAGTATTTCACAGTACATATTGGAGTTCATGTGTCCCTCAATGAAATGTAACTCCCCAACACCTGCTGCACTCATGCAGCCCCAGACCATGGCATTCCCACCACCATGCTTGACTGTAGGCATGACACACTTATCTTTGTACTCCTCACCTGATTGCCGCCATACATGCTTGAGACCATCTGAACCAAACAAATTAATCTTGGTCTCATCAGACCATAGGACATGGTTCCAGTAATCCATGTCCTTTGTTGACATGTCTTCAGCAAACTGTTTGTGGGCTTTCTTGTGTAGAGACTTCAGAAGAGGCTTCCTTCTGAGGTGACAGCCATGCAGACCAATTTGATGTAGTGTGCGGCGTATGGTCTGAGCACTGACAGGCTGACCCCCCACCTTTTCAATCTCTGCAGCAATGCTGACAGCACTCCTGCACCTATCTTTCAAAGACAGCAGTTGGATGTGACGCTGAGCACGTGCACTCAGCTTCTTTGGACGACCAACGCGAGGTCTGTTCTGAGTGGACCCTGCTCTTTTAAAACGCTGGATGATCTTGGCCACTGTGCTGCAGCCCAGTTTCAGGGTGTTGGCCATCTTCATGTAGCGCAACAATTCGTCTTTTAGGATCCTCAGAGAGTTCTTTGCCATGAGGTGCCATGTTGGAACTTTCAGTGACCAGTATGAGAGAGTGTGAGAGCTGTACTACTAAATTTAACACACCTGCTCCCTATGCACACCTGAGACCTAGTAACACTAACAAGTCACATGACATTTTGGAGGGAAAATGACAAGCAGTGCTCAATTTGGACATTTAGGGGTGTAGTCTCTTAGGGGTGTACTCACTTTTGTTGCCGGTGGTTTAGACATTAATGGCTGTATATTGAGTTATTTTGAGGGAAGAATAAATGTACACTGTTATATAAGCTGCACACAGACTACTTTTCATTGTGTCAAAGTGTCATTTTGTCAGTGTTGTCCCATGAAAAGATATACTTAAATATCTGCAGAAATGTGAGGGGTGTACTCACTTTTGTGATACACTGTAGCTATAGGGTGTAGATATAGGATGTAGGTTAGACGTGATTAGTGTTTGATGATTGTGGATGTTCTGATTGTTCTCTGGACCCTCGGTGTGTAGGGTGTAGCTGTACTCTATAACTACACCCTACTGAATTCGGAGTTTGAAAACCCCCGTGTTGGTGTGTGTGTGGTGTTGGTGTGGGCAGGTGTGTGTCATGTATCACTGTGGTGGACTGACCGGTGGTCCTGGTGTGTGTGTGTGTGGTTGTGGTTGTGGTTGTGGTTGTAGGTTTTGGGAGAGTAATGAAATCAGTAACGGTGTGAGTTTGTGATTAAATAAGTGTGTGTGGGTGGGGGTGTGTGTGTGTTGTGTGGGTGGGTGTGTGTGTGTGTTGTGTGGGTGTGTGTGTTGTGTGGGTGTGTGTTGTGTGGGTGGGTGTGTGTGTGTGGGAGGGTGTGAGGGTTTTGCTAACAGTGATCAAAGCTCAGAGCTGTGGCGGGTGTTGGACGCAGTGCTAGCTATAGGCCTTCACATCTCAAACATCTGGACCTCTGAACTGATGTTAAGTGCTTAGCCGCTGATGCGCCGGTGCTTTCACATCATCATCACATGAAAGTCTTCTTCCGATTAAAGCTTCTCTCAGCCTCCAAACAGGTGTAAATCAGATGGAGCTAAATCAGGACTATAAGTGTCTCTCAGACACGCCCGATTCCTCCTCCACCCTCACCGCTTATAACCAACGTATACACGTGAGGAAACTTTCTGAAGATCCCTCGTGTTTAATGCAAATCCGATCTACTACTGATCTGATCTACTACAGATCTGCTCAGCCTTTATTGTCTTTGTACAAACATACAATGATTATATTAGATCCAATCCACTACCGGTCTGATCCACTACCGGTCTGATCCACTACCGGTCTGATCCACTACCGTTCTGATCCACTACCGATCTGATCCACTACCGATCTGATCCACTACCGATCTGATCCACTACCGGTCTGATCCACTACCGGTCTGATCCACTACCGATCTGATCCACTACCGGTCTGATCCACTACCGGTCTGATCCACAACCGATCTGATCCACTACCGATCTGATCCACTATCGATCTGATCCACTACCGATCTGATCCACTACCGATCTGATCCACTACCGTTCTGATCCACTACTGATCTGATCCACTACCGATCTGATCCACTACCGGTCTGATCCACTACCGGTCTACTACAGATCTGATTTCACCACCAACCTGTAGATCAGGTTCGTCCTAGTACACGTTACAGTTCAGAGAGTAAAATCACCTTAATCACCACCAGCACCGAGCTCTGTGTGTGTGTGTGTGTGTGTGTGTGTGTGTGTGTGTGTGTGTGTGTGTGTGTGTGTGTGTGTGTGTGTGTTGTTCTCATTCTCTTCTCTTACTCTGAAATAGGTCATAAAGACAATTCTGAAGGTCAAAGGTCGTTCCCTAAACAGAGTTCAGTGGGCTGCAGGCAGCTCAGCGCCAGTGCCAAGGTCAGAGCACACACACACACACACACACACACTTATTTAATCACAAACTCACACCGTTACTGATTTCATTATTCTCCCAAAACCTACAACCACAACCACACACACACACACACACACACACACACACACACTACTCATAAACACACACACACAAACACACTACACACACACACTATTAAACACACACACACACTCTCACAAACACACAGTCATAAACACACACACTCACTCAACCTTGGTTTATTAGCTTTGTGTGCTTCTGGGTCTGATCACATAAATAACGTGTGTGTGTGTGTGTGTGTGTGTGTGTGTGTGTGTGTGTGTGTGTGTGTGTGTGTGTGTGTGTGTGTGTGTGTGTGTGTGTGTAGGTGGAGGGTCACATGCGGACAGTGAACTCTTACGCTGGGTTCACAGATCTCAACAGAAATCCTGCTGTTCTACAGTCAAGTACGAACACACACACACACACACACACACACACACACACACTAATCAAATACACTGCTCTGCCAAAAGTATGTGGACATGCTTTAGAATTAGGTTCTAGGATGAACCTGCCCAACAGTTCAGTAACAACAGCTCAGCCGGACCCCCACACCAGCTCACAGAATGGGATACTGAAGCACATAACATAGCAAAGAATCACTCACTACTGAGTTCCAGACTTATACATTCATGTTAGCATGAGAACTATTCATCAGAGGCTTCATGGGTTAGACCAGGATCACCCTGCATGATTCCAGCTGGTGTCATTTCCATACCACTGGAGCACTGGAACCTGCGGTGCCCAGTGGATATAGCTGAGAGCTATATGGGAATGAATTGGGGTGAATCGGAACTGCAGCTGTGAGCTAGGTCTTATCATGATCATCTAGAAACTGTGTGTGTGTGTGTGTGTGTGTGTGTGTGTGTGTGTGTGTGTGTGTGTGTAGGTCTCAGTAAGCGAGACAGAAGTCAGGTTTCAGCAGAAGATGATCCACACCATGATGATCCACGAGTCCTGTTACTGGTGAGTCCACACACATACACAAACATATACAAATACACACACATACACACACTGACCCAACCATAAGAAAAAGTTTGTGAACCCTTTATAATCACTACAAGCTCCTTTATCAGCAGTGGTTTTTCTACTGTGTGTGTGTGTGTGTGTGTGTGTGTGTGTGTGTGTGTGTTAGTGTTGTGTGAGGGTGTGTTATCGTGATTATTTTATACTGTGTGTATTAAGTGTGTGTGTGAGAGTTATAGTGTGTGTGTGTGTGTACATGTGTGTTTAACCCCCGTGTTTGTGTGTGCGTATTAGTGTAGTGTGTGTATTACAGTAATGTGTAGTTGTAATGTGTGTAGTGTGTGTTAGTGCTTTGTGTCTGTGTGAGGGTGTTATCGTGATTATTTTATACTGTGTGTATTAAGTGTGTTAGTGTAATCTGTGTGTGTGTGTGTGTGTATGTTAGTGCTTTGTGTGTGTTATAGTGTGTCTCTATGTGAGTGTGTGTGTGAGTTTGTGTGTATTATAGTGATTATATTATACTGTGTGTATTATAGTGTGTGAGTGTGTGTACATGTGTGTGTATTAGTGCTGTGTCTGTGTGTGTTAGTGTAATGTGTGTGTGAGTGTGTGTTTTATAGTGATTATATTATACTGTTTATTAAGTGTGTGTGTGTAGTGTGTGTAGTGTGTATTATAGTGTGTGTCTGTGTGTGTTAGTGTAATGTGTGAGTGTGTGTATTATAGTGTGTGTGTGTGTTATAATGTGTGAGTGTGTGTACATGTGTGTGTATTAGTGTTGTGTGTCTGTGTGTTAGTGTAATGTGTGTGTGTGTGTGTTTTATAGTGATTATATTATACTGTTTATTAAGTGTGTGTGTGTGTGTGTGTAGTGTGTATTATAGTGTGTGTCTGTGTGTGTTAGTGTAATGTGTGAGTGTGTGTATTATAGTGATTATATTATACTGTTTATTAAGTGTGTGTGTGTGTGTGTGTGTAGTGTGTATTATAGTGTGTGTCTGTGTGTGTTAGTGTAATGTGTGAGTGTGTGTATTATAGTGATTATATTATACTGTTTATTAAGTGTGTGTGTGTGTGTGTGTAGTGTGTATTATAGTGTGTGTGTGTGTTATAATGTGTGAGTGTGTGTACATGTGTGTGTATTAGTGTTGTGTGTCTGTGTGTTAGTGTAATGTGTGTGTGTGTGTTTTATAGTGATTATATTATACTGTTTATTAAGTGTGTGTGTGTGTGTGTGTGTAGTGTGTATTATAGTGTGTGTCTGTGTGTGTTAGTGTAATGTGTGAGTGTGTGTATTATAGTGATTATATTATACTGTTTATTAAGTGTGTGTGTGTGTGTGTGTAGTGTGTATTATAGTGTGTGTCTGTGTGTGTTAGTGTAATGTGTGAGTGTGTGTATTATAGTGATTATATTATACTGTTTATTAAGTGTGTGTGTGTGTGTGTGTGTAGTGTGTATTATAGTGTGTGTCTGTGTGTGTTAGTGTAATGTGTGAGTGTGTGTATTATAGTGATTATATTATACTGTTTATTAAGTGTGTGTGTGTGTGTAGTGTGTATTATAGTGTGTGTCTGTGTGTGTTAGTGTAATGTGTGAGTGTGTGTATTATAGTGATTATATTATACTGTGTGTATTAAGTGTTGTGTGTCTGTGTGTTAGTGTGTGTATTGTAGCGATTATATTATACTGTTTATTAAGTGTGTGTGTGTGTAGTGTGTATTATAGTGTGTGTGAGTTTTACAGTGTGTGTGTATAACCCCCCGTGTGTGTGTGTGTGTGTGTGTGTAGGAGAGAGGAGCTCAGGTGAGGTCGGTCCAGGCCACTTCCACTGTGTAAGTACAATCACCTCACACACACACACACACACACACACACACACACACACACCTCACATCACTGTCATGTTGACATGTTCACATTTTTGGAATGCGGCGTCCAAATACTTTTGACACATAGTGTGTATCATATCTGAACACATGTTATCAGGCTCTGTAGTCAGTTCCTAGCGCCACCTAGCTCACACTGTGTAGCTCCTCTTATAACACCACAGATACAGGTCGGTTCTTTAAAACGGGCGTTTATTGCCTCCGGATGAACGCCTCCGTTACGCCGTGAGAACTCGTTGGCCGTTTGTTACAAAGAGAGTTTTCTTGAGTCTTTAACAGTTCCTTAGTCCTTTGTTACCGCCGACAATAATAACTTAACAATTAATAACAGTATCACAGAACAACCGACAGCATCAAACCTATATGAACAGCACACACACACACACACACACACACACACACACACACACACACACACACACACACACTAGTTCTGCCCCCCTTTTTCTGCCAAAAACAACAACTTCTTCTTGTTCCTCAGAGATTTTGTCTTGTGACTCTAATGCATGAACGTTACACATGGGAACATGTATTTATACTTAACAAATGATATTTACTTATTACATGAGATAATCAATAAAGAAACATTTATCAATTAATAAATCACTCGCACTGTGTGTAACTGCTCCTACTGAGTGTTTTATTGATGCACTTTTCCTATAGAACATTTAAGATCAATCATGGAACCCTCACACACACACACACACACACACACACACACACACACACGGTGTGTAGTACTATAATGTTTGTATGTGTTGGTGTGTTGCAGGACCCCGGCAGATGATGCCACCACCAGCAGCAGCAGCAGTGAGAAACACACCTGTACTTACATACCACACCTGTAGCTTAGCATCACACCACCTGTATAACCCCACCCGCCTGACCACGCCCTTACTCTGTGTGTGTGTGTGTGTGTGTGTGTGTGTGTGTGTGTGTGTGTGTGTGTGTGTGTGTGTTTCAGCCTCAGCAGGCCTGTACTCTGCCCGACACAACCCCCTCAGTGCCCGTAAAGACTGTAAGTGCGCCCCCTGCTGGCTGTTCCTTCTCTCTGTTCCCTTTAATAGTGTCCACACTCCATACATACAGGGGTGTGTGTGTGTGTGTGTGTGTGTGTGTGTAGAGGTTGAGTGTATTTGCTGTTTGGTTTAAGAACCGTAACCCTCCTTCACCCCCGTCTCTCTCTCTCTCTGTGCAGCCATTGGTTCTCCGTTTAAGCCGATGGAGGGATATCAGTATTCAGGTGAGTGATGCTCAGGTTATTACCCCCTCACTGCTCAACCCCGTCACCCCAGTTACCCCCCGGTTACTCGTCACCTGCCAGAAAGTAGCTCTGACATTATAAAAAGACCTAGAACAGAGAACCATGAGAACCACAGAAGTCAAGTTTATTTATATAGCGCTTTTTACAATAGTCTCAAAGCAACTTTACAGAATCCAGGACCAACAGATACAAAAACCCCTGTTGAGCAAGCCGAGGGTGACAGTGGCAGGAAAAACTCCCTGAAAATGACAGGAAGAAACCTTGAGAGGAACCAGACTCAGCAGGTCCTTCTTGTGTGGTCTGGAGGATACTTTAAATAAATACACGATTTACACAGAGCATACAAACACAGAATTAAATGATCTAAAAGTTATAACTGGTAATAAATAGATAAATAGATAAATAATAATAGAGTTGTTCTTCGCTCTAGTCTTCAACAAAGTCTGTAGGGATTTCTTGTCATTCTTGGTGCAATTACTCCAGACCCGTCACATCCGGCAGGAGCAGCATCGTTGTCACGGCAGTCTCGACTTCAATCCTTAACCTCGGCGTGTAAACAGGTTTCCATCAGAACGCCTTTGGAGTAAAACAACAGAGAATGTAGTTAATAATGTACAATGCTAGTTGAGTAAAACAGTTTTACAGAGAGTTTTAGACTCCGGCAGCCCTAATTATTACAGCATAACTAAAAGGGAGAGCGAGCAGGTAACAAGGTCATGAAGGCTTTCATAGGACATCAGCGCCCATCTCCCCACCGTCATCAAACCTGAGTGATCGGATAAGAGAGGCAGAACGACAGCAACCCAACACCCCAAGTTTCTATGACCAAGAACCCCCAAGCTCTGCTCCTTTGTCTATACTAATCAAATAAATATGTTTTCAGTCTAGACTTAAACATTGAGACGTGTCCGAATACCGAATAGAGGCAGGAAGATTATTCCAGAGCTTTTTGATTTGATTTGATTTACTTTATTGTCCCACTAGGGGAAATTTTACTTGGGCCACCCCAAGCTACATATCGTTTATACAGACATACAATAACATACTATACAATACAAACATTGAACATCAAACAACACACATTAAACATACAACATAATAAAATACATTAAAATACCTCCCCTACTCTGCTCACCTGTTGGAATTAAGAATAGTAATGGAAATAGGCACAAAAGAGTTTTTAAACCTCTTAAATCTACACAATGGCATTCTGAATCTTCTTCCCGAAGGGAGAAGATGGTATTCTGAGAACATAACATGGTCAGGGTCAGAAGTAATATTCCTTGCCAGCCTCAGCACAGACCGCTCATAGACTGTACCCAATAAAGAGTACTGGTTGCCCCCAATGATTTTCCAGGCATTTTTGACAACACTAGCTAACCTATTCGTTAGTTGGGTTGAGAGGCCACCAAACCAGACAGAAATACCATAACTTGCAATGCTCTCTAATATAGTCTTATAAAACAAAATCATAATCTTTTGGTCCACTCCAAAGCTACGAAGTCTCCTCAGAAAGTACAGTCTCTGTTGCAGTCTGGCACAGAGATACTCTACATGGGTTAACCATCCAAGTGAACTGTCAATATAAACCCCCAGATACTTGTAAGAAGACACCTGAGATATGGAATTGTTATAAATAACCACTGGACTGTGGTCACCAATTTTTTTGTTATCAAAGACAATCTCTTGTGTCTTCTTAATATTCAATTTGAGGAAATTAATGTCACACCATTCCACAAATCTCTGTACCTCAGCAAAGTAGTCATTAACACTGTCATTCTTTTGCATTAAACTTAGAATGGCAGTGTCATCAGAGAACTTGAACAAAAAATTATTGGGATATATACTCCTACATTCATTGGTATAGAGTGTAAACAACAGAGGAGAACTAACGCAGCCCTGGGAAACACCTGTACTTAAGATCTTCCAATCTGAAAGACATCCATTAACTCTGACCTGCTGTGTCCGATTTGCTAAGAATGATCGATACCACTCTACAATGAATGGATTGACCTTCATATCTATTAGTTTATTAATCAGCAAGTGTGGTTGAATTGTATTAAACGCAGAAGTAAAATCAATAAACAATACCCGAGCATAAGATGTAGAGTTATCGAGATGCTTAAAGATCATATGCATCAAACTAGCAATTGCATCCTCTGTGCTCCTATTGCTCTTATAGGCAAATTGGAAAGGGTCTAAGCTATTGCTGACCTCCTCTTTCAGTCTGGCGACAATAAACCTCTCCAAGCATTTTGCCACCACTGAAGTCAGAGCCACGGGTCTGTAACTGTTATTATCCTTACAACCCGTGTTTTTAGGTATTGGTACAATGGTAGATTTTTTCCAAATATCTGGCACAATTCCTGTGTCCAGTGACCTTTGAAAAATGGGACACCATGCTTCAGCTAACTCCACTCCACACAATTTTAACATGAATGCTGAAATCCCATCTGGCCCCGTGGCCTTCTTATGACATAAATTTAAAAACAAGTTCTGTACTGCAATTTGATCAATCAGTAATCTGGAACTTGACTTATTATTCCTTAGTTCATTTAGAGGCTGTGTTGTAGTACCATCACTTAAGTCAAATCTACAAAAAAATTCATTTAGCTCATTGGCTTTCCCAGCTTCATTTACTACACTAATGCACCTTTTACCTGCACTTATACCAGACATAGACTTTAAGGACTCCCACATTTTCCTCGAGTCATTATGATAAAATTGCCCCTCGATTCTATCTTTGTACACATTTTTGGCCTCTCTTATCTTATAATTAAGTTCCTTTTGAATTGTCTTCATTTGAACCTTATCTCTATTCCTAAAAGCCAGTCTTTTACGATTGATACAATCCTTAATTTCTTTTGTGACATAAGGCTTATTATTGGGGTATACTAAAAACACTTTTGTGGGTACCACACTATCAACACAGAATTTAATATAATCTGTAACAGAAACTGAGGCATCCTGTAAGTCCTGATCATGAAAAATTTCCCAATCTGTTGCCATAAAGCACCCTTTCAGAGTCTCAATAGCATCATGATTCCAGTCATACACTGTTTTAAGCTGGGGCTTGCACCTTTTAAAAGCTGGCTTATAGGATGGAAAAAGACAGACTACATTATGGTCGGAATTAGCCAAAGGTGGCTTCAACTTCGCTTTATAGGCGTTTTTAATATTTCCATAACACTTATCCAAGACCTTATTACCTCGGGTACAGCAATCCACATATTGGTCAAATCCAGGAAGTGCCATTTCCAATTTACAATGATTAAAATCACCCATAATAAAACAGGGGGCTTCGGGGGAGCTTTGTAATTGTTTAGAAACACAATCCGCTATCGTAGAGGCTGCGACCCTCGCAGTACTATCCGGCGGAATGTAAACAGCACAAATTAAAATACTCCCAAATTCTCGGGGTAGATAAAAAGGTCTAAAACTTACAAGTAAAAGTTCAAGATCGGAATTACACACCTTCTCCCGTACGGTGTACTGTGTGCACCACTTATCGTTTACATAAACGCACACTCCTCCACCTGTGCGTTTACCCGAGTTTTCATTTCTATCCAGCCGAATCAAGTTAAAACCGTTCAGAGAAACCAGAGCATCCGGTAAATCTTGCTGAAACCAAGTCTCAGTAAATACCAGCAGACACGACTCCCTATACTCATGCTGAAATCTGGTTGTTGCTCGCAGTTCATCCACTTTATTCCGCAAAGAGCGAACGTTACTCAGAACCACTGAGGGTAGGGGAGGTCTATGAGGTCTGCGAAGAAGCCGTTGTCTGATTCCTCCTCGCCTGCCCCTATTCCTCACCCGTTTCCTCGTCTCCGGCACTCGCAGCTCCTCCGGCAGGTCCAGCGGTGCATGAAGATTAAAGCGTCGGAGCTGGAGAAGTGCGTCCCTCGTGTAGTATACAGACGCCGCCGGCTCATAGTCCATGTGAGCACACGTGACAATACACTCCGATATAAGTCCAAAAACTATACATCCAAAGAGTAGTAGATGCTTAGCGCGAGTCATCATACAATTAATCGATTCCTATTAGAACCCAACACAAACAAACAAACAAACAAAAACAATCCGACTGTAGCGTGGAAGCCCGGGTCGCCGCAGAGTAGCGCCACCGGAAGTTGTAGTTGTGGAGCTTTGTAAGAAAACGCTCTTCCACCAGCTTTGGTCTTTTTAATTTTAGGAACTATAAGTAACCCTGCATCTTGTGAGTGAAGTGGACGCGCTGGGTTGTAGTGATTAATAAGTTTACTCAGATACTGTGGTACAGACCATGTAGCGCTTTATAGGTTAGTAAAAGTATTTTGTAATCAATGCGAAATTTAACTGGCAGCCAGTGTAGAGATGATAGAACAGGACTGATATGATCAAATTTTTTAGTTCTAGTTAGCACTCGAGCTGCTGCATTTTGAACTAATTGGAGTTTGTTTAAGGATCTACCAGAGCATCCTGTTAGAAGAGCATTACAATAATCTAACCCAGAAGTTATAAACGCATGGATCAGTTTTTCAGCGTCATTAACAGATAGTATATTTCTTATTTTAGAGATATTACGCAAATGATAGAAAGCAACTCTAGTAATATTATTAATGTGTGTATCAAAGGAAAGATCTGAATCTATTGTGACACCTAAGTTTTTTACATCTGGGCTGGGAGTAACAGAGAACGTGTTTAAGTTTAGCACCAGGTTAGAGAACTTGTCCCTCACAGCTTTAGATCCAACAAGTAAAACCTCAGTTTTATCTGAATTAAGTAAAAGAAAATTACACGACATCCAGTTTTTTATGTCATTTACACTTTAATCTTCTATCTTACTGATTGTGTCAGTATCATTTGGTTTGGCTGATATATACAGCTGTGTGTCATCTGCATAGCAGTGAAAGTTTATGCCATGTTTATATGCTTCCACTAGGAGAAATTATTCATAGAGTGTAGATAATAGCGGTCCCAGTACACCGACCCCTGTGGAACACCATACTTTACTTTTGTAGTTTCCGAGCATTTATTATTTACATAAACAAATTGCGAGCGGTCAGTCAGATATGATTTAAACCAAGAGAGTGCGAGTCCTTTAACACCTACTGTATTTTCTAGCCTCTCCAGTAAAATGTTATGATCGACCGTATCAAACGCTGCACTAAGATCTAATAGAACAAGAAAAGAGACACATCCATTATCAGAAGACATTAACACTCGTTAACTACTCTAATTAATGCGGTTTCGGTACTATGGTTGGGTCTAAATCCTGATTGAAATTTTTCATGAATACAATTTTCATTCAAATAAGAACATAATTGTTTGGAAACAACTTTTTCTAGTATCGAAGGGTTTAGAACAGAGAACCATTAGAACCACAGAAGGGTCCAATGTGCAGAAATGTTTCATTATTTGATTTTCTCTTCCTGTGATCAGAATAGTAACCAGTGTGTGTGTGTGTGTTTGTGTGTGTGTGTGTTTGTGTGTTTGTGTGTTTGTGTGTGTGTGTGTGTGTGTGTGTGTGTGTGTGTAGCTGTGGAGCGTAATAACCTGATGAGATTGTCCCAGAGTATTCAGTTCACCCCAGTGCCCCCTAGAGGTAAGACCGAGTACTGACCCCCGTCTCTCTCCTGCCTCTCACCCTGTGCTGGGTTCCTGTATAACGTGTGTGTGTGTGCTTATAATGTGTGTGTGTGTGGTGTTTAGGGGAACCAGTAACAGTGTACCGGTTGGAGGAGAGTTCTCCCACCAACATAAATAACAGCATGTCGTCGTGGGCGCAGCGCGGCCTCTGCGCTAAGATCGAGTTCCTGAGTAAGGAGGAAATGGGCGGCGGCCTGAGGAGGGCGCTAAAGGTGCTGTGCACCTGGTCCGAGTACGACATCCTCAAACCGGGTCACCTGTACATCGTCAAGTCCTTCCTCCCCGACGTCATCAACACCTGGCAGAGCTTCTACAGAGAGGATACGGTCCTGCACCTCTGTCTGAGGGTACCGCCCACACACACACACACACACCATACACACACACACCACACACACACCGTACTCACACACCACACACACACCACTCACACACTACACTCAGTAGACATTGGGACTCTGGCTGGTACAGAAGGCTTTGATCCACCGTGTGTTGTGCCACATTTGCCTCATCACCTCGTGTGTGTGTGTGTGTGTGTGTGTGTGTGTGTGTGTGTGTGTGTTCAAACAGGAGATTCAGCAGCAGCGAGCAGCACAGAAACTCACCTTCGCCTTTAATCAGATCCGACCCAAAACCATCCCCTATTCCCCCAGGTACCTCACACACACACACACACACACACACACACATTCAGTGTGTTGGTGTAAAGCACTGCTCACACCGGGTGTTCGGATGGAAATGTCTAAGTGATTTAACTACAGAATAAAACTCACCCCAGACCCTGCGTGTGTGTGTGTGTGTGTGCATGTGTGTGTGTGTGTGTAGGTTCCTGGAGGTGTTCCTCCTGTACTGTCACTCAGCAGGACAGTGGTTCGCTATAGAGGAGTGCATCACGGGCGAGTTCAGGAAGTTCAACAACAATAACGGAGACGAGATCGTCCCCACCAACCTGCTGGAGGAGACCATGCTGGCCTTCAGCCACTGGAGCTACGAGTACACACGGGGGGAGCTACTGGTGCTGGACCTGCAGGGTAACACACACACACCACACACAGTGATCTACTGATCACTATAGATGACTAGATTAGTAGATAACTGTAGATCACTAGATCACTTGAGATCAGTAGATTAGTGTAGATCACTGTAGATTAGTAAATTAGTGTAGATAATTGTAGATCAGTACATTAGTGTAGATCACAGTAGATCAGTGGATCAGTGGATTAGTGTAGATCACTGTAGATCAGTAGATTAGTGTAGATCACAGTAGATCACTGTAGATCAGTGGATTAGTGTAGATCAGTGGATTAGTGTAGATCACTGTAGATCAGTAGATTAGTGTAGATCAGTAGATTAGTGTACTGTAGATCACAGTAAATCAGTAGATCACTGTAGATCAGTGGATTAGTGTAGATCACTACAGGTAGATCAGTAGATTAGTGTAGATCAGTAGATCACTGTAGATCAGTAGATCACTGTAGATCACTAGATCAGTAGATTAGTGTAGATCACAGTAGATCACAGTAGATCACTGTAGATCATTAGATCAGTAGATTAGTGTAGATCACTGTAGATCAATGTAGTTCAGTGTAGATCTGTTTACCGTGGTGACCGTGTTTCTCTTTAAACCCTGTGTGTAGGTGTTGGTGAGATCCTGACTGATCCCTCTGTTATCAAGAGTGGAGAGAAGGGGTGAGAACGTCACTCATCTAATATCACATCTAGATCTTGTGTGTGTGTGTGATTACTGTGTGTGAGATTACTGTGTGTGATTACTGTGTGTGTTTGTGTGATTACTGTGTGTGTGTGTGTGTGTGTGTGTGTGATTACTGCGTGTTTTACTGTGTGTGATTACTGTGTGTGATTACTGTGTGTGTTTGTGTGATTACTGTGTGTGTGATTACTGCGTGTTTTACTGTGTGTGATTACTGTGGGTACTACTCTGTGTGTGTGTGTGTGTGATTACTGCGTGTATTACTCTGTGTGTGTGTGTGTGTGTGTGTGTGTGTGATTACTGTGTGTGATTACTGTGTGTGATTACTGTGTGTGTTTGTGTGATTACTGTGTGTGATTACTGCGTGTTTTACTGTGTGTGATTACTGCGGGTACTACTCTGTGTGTGTGTGTGTGTGTGTGTGTGTGTGATTACTGCGTGTATTACTCCGTGTGTGTGTGTGATTACTGTGTGTATTACTCTGTGTGTGTGTG
>NC_085998.1:360000-395000 GCF_030014385.1 Trichomycterus rosablanca
CACCACCTAAATAATACCTGCTCTGTGGGGGTCCTGTGGGGGTCCTGACCATTGAAGAACAGAGTGAAAGCAGGTTAAAAAGTAAGTAGAGAAACGGATGGACTACAGTCAGTAATTGTAGAACTACAAAGTGCTTCTACAGTGGGGGAAATAAGTATTTGATCCCCTGCTGATTTTGTAAGTTTACCCCCTTACAAAAACTTGAACAGTCTATATTTTTTATGGAAGGTTTATTTTAACAGAGAGAGACAGAATATCAACAAAAAATCCAGAAAAAAAACATTAAATAAAAGTTATAAATTAATTTGTATTTAATTAAGTGAAATAAGTATTTGATCCCCTACCAACCAGCAAGAATTCTGACCCCCACAGACCGGTTATGTGCCCATGAGGCTACAAATTAGTCCTGTCCCTATATAAAAGACTCCTGTCACAGAATCAGTTTCTTCTGTTCAGATCTCTCCACCACCATGGGCAAGACCAAAGAGCTATCAAAGGACGTCAGGGACAAGATTGTAGACCTGCACAAGGCTGGAATGGGCTACAAGACCATCAGCAAGAAGCTTGGTGAGAAAGAGACCACTGTTGGTGCGATAATTCGAAAATGGAAGAAATACAAGATCACAGTCAATCACCCTCGCTCTGGAACTCCATGCAAGATCTCACCTGGTGGGGTAAGAATGATTCTGAGAAAGGTGAGGTCAGTCCAGAATTACACGGGAGGAGCTTGTCAATGATCTCAAGGGAGCTGGGAGCACAGTCACCAAGAAAACCATTAGTAACACACTTCGCCGTAATGGATTGAGATCCTGCAGTGCCCGCAAAGTCCCTCTGCTCAAGAAGGCTCATGTACAGGCCCGTCTGAAGTTTGCCAATGAACACCTGAATGATTCAGAGAAAGCTTGGGAGAATGTGATATGGTCAGATGAGACCAAAATTGAGCTCTTTGGCATCAACTCCACTCGCCGTGTTTGGAGGCAGAGAAATGCCCGGTGGGGATGGTGTTCTTGGGGTCATATCCAGCATTTCTCTGCTCCCAGCTCCCTTGAGATCATTGACAAGCTCCTCCCGTGTAATTCTGGACTGACCTCACCTTTCTCAGAATCATTCTTACCCCACCAGGTGAGATCTTGCATGGAGCTCCAGAGCGAGGGCGATTGACTGTGATCTTGTATTTCTTCCATTTTCGAATGATCGCACCAACAGTGGTCTCTTTCTCACCAAGCTTCTTGCTGATGGTCTTGTAGCCCATTCCAGCCTTGTGCAGGTCTACAATCTTGTCCCTGACGTCCTTTGATAGCTCTTTGGTCTTGCCCATGGGGGTCGAGAGATTTGAACAGAAGAAACTGATTCTGTGACAGGAGTCTTTTATATAGGGACAGGACTAATTTGTGCGCCTCATGGGCACATAACCGGTCTGTGGGGGTCAGAATTCTTGCTGGTTGGTAGGGGATCAAATACTTATTTCCCTTAATTAAATACAAATTAATTTATAACTTTTATTTAATGTTTTTTTTTTTTTTTTTTTGATATTCTGTCTCTCTCTGTTAAAATAAACCTTCCATAAAAATTATAGACTGTTCAAGTCTTTGTAAGGGGGTAAACTTACAAAATCAGCAGGGGATCAAATACTTATTTCCCCCACTGTATATGGTAAGTTTTTCAGGATGAACTCAAGTTCATATGCGTGTGAAGGCAGGCGAGCGAATACTTTTGGCAATATAGTGTATTATTGACAGTTCAAAGAAAATCAATATATTGCAAAATGTTCAAATGCTTTTTAAAAAATAGCAAATAATTCTATTTCTGTTCAGTAGACCTTTATGACGTATGCATGTGTGTGTCTTGCTGAGACATGTGAATGCAAACAAAAACTGCAATATCAGAACATGTGAATGTAAACAAAAACTGCCATACCAGAGACTCAATGATCTTTAAACTATCTGTATTGCAATTTTCTTTTGTAGGCCGTAATACGATTATAAACATAGAATTTCAGATTTTGCCAGTCACGGTTCTTAGGAGCTTCTGGTTCAGCCCTTAAACACTTCTCACAGTCTCGCTGTGCTGGTACGATACAAGATGTGATGAAGCGATTCGTGTGCCATTCCACCGCCTGCACCTCTGTCTGCAGCCAAGGTGTTTTCTTCTTATGGGCAGTTTTACCTTTGCACTGTTTGTCCATTCTGCCATAGACAAAGATTATTAGGATCAAATTCTCATAATAGCTATAAATACACAGATCAGCCATAAAATTAAAACCCGCCTAATATTATGTAAGTCCCACTAGTGACACCTGTATAGCTCTGACCCATCGAAACATAAACTACACAAGACCAATGAGCCTTGGATGCACATGACCCTGACACCAAGCCTACTGTGGACCATTTTTGGTAGGTACTAACCACTGTTTACTGGGAACAACCCACAAGACCTGCTGTTTTGGAGATGCATCACAGACATCACAATTTGGTCCTTGTCAAAGTCACACAGTTCCTTACTGTTGCCCATTTTTCCTGCTGCCAAAACATCACCTTCGAGAACTGACTTTGACTGCGGCTTAATACATCCCACCACCTTTTTACAAGAGTACAGTAAGAAAGTAAACCCTCGAAATTACTTGATTCTACCATGAACACTCCATGGTCTACCATGGACCAGACTCAAGTACTAACCACTGCATACTGTTACACCCCAAACCTGCTGTTTTGGAGATGCTCTGACCCTGACCATTTTTCCTGCTTTAATTTGTCTGCAATTGTCCTACCTGAGCAGGCTACTGGCTTTAGTGTTTAATGTTTCAAAGTGGGTCTGTTTCTTGTAAGTAAGACTGACACTGTGTTACACTGTTTGATTAGGTTACACCATGAGTTATATTTTTAACAACACTGTGGCTTCCCACACAGAAGTCCCAGTCCCAAGCCCATATGCCCCCTAATAATATTTACATTCTATAAAAACACACTATAATGACGACAATTTATCCCCCTCACTTACAGTCTGTAGAATACACACAGGCATTAGTTAGCTAAGTAATCAAACAGTACTTAAACCCTTTATTCACTGGGACTTCAACAAAAGCAAGAAAGCAAAAACCAAATACAAAAAGTAAAATAAAATAATATACCATCAGGATCTAGCCCAATTTTATCCAAGTTCTTGCCATGAAACTCAGCTAATCTTCCTTGCTCAAGAGCCATTAGAACTTTGCTGATCTTTTGATATACACTGGATGTCTCTGGCTCAGTGAGTTCCACTGTCTGTGACTCGACATCATCAGACAAAATGACCTCTGACAGGCACAGCTTTCCAAAGGGTTTCAGGGAGAGGAAGAAACAGCTAGATTATATTCTCAACAGAGGAAACTACACTCACAATGCTGCAGTTATGGAGTCAGGACAGGGGAAACGTGTGCCCTTTACACAACCATGTAAAGAAACATTGGGAAATGACTTCACATACTTTTAACAGTATGTGTGAGAGCAGATGCGAGAAATGGGAAGGCTGGTTCACAATGCCAGAAAAGTCACCACCTTAAAAAAAATGGAAGACCTTATGAATCCAAAAAATTACATGGAGAGAGTCAAAGCTGTCAAGTTGACATGTGGGTATGACAGTGAAACAAACAAGTTTTTGACCCCATCATTAGCAAACAAACTTGGAAATATCCTGGTTAAAGTAAGCAAACTTTTAAAAGCTCAAGGTTTCATCTCAAACAACCAACATCTTGTGAAGAATGCCAGTGAGTTTCAAGACATCCATCGGGAAAAGTAGAATGAGCTGATATCAGCCACGGCATTGAAAAACTTTGCTGATCTTGGCGAGCTGTAGGGTCTTCTCAGGCAGTCGATAGAACTCACGATGGATTCTTATGTCATGTCCAAGAAAATTGGCAAGCTGGTCCATTTCTGTGTCTATCATGTTTAGCACAGTTGAAAGGGTTGCAGCATGCTTTCTCAGTTTGGTAGATGTCAGTGGGACTCTTTGCACCACACACCTTTGCAAAGCCACAGAGACGGTCTGATCCTCTGAAATGTGTCATAGCTTCTGGTCTTGCAAACATATAACCATTGTCTATTAACAAGGATCTCTAATGCACAAAACATTTTTGGAGTCAGAAGAATTGGAACTGGGCGACCACGTTTCCCCCCGACGACAATCCTTGAGAAGTGTCTGCAGAGCTTTTTTTCCTCTTCAGACAGTGCCCAGTCCACATCCTCATGGTGATCAGAAGTGTCTCTTGATAAAAATGCAGATAAGAGCATGCTGGCAACTTCTCCTTCCCTGAGAAGAGAATAACCTGAGCCAGGCACACCTTATTCAGCTCCATCCAGGCTTTTGCAGAGGGACTTTCCGAGAGTGAAATGTACCACTCATCTTGTACTTGACTGAGATATGCATGCATTTTTTGGATGTCTTCAGTAAAAGGCATGAGAGTCGGTACGTTCCACTTTGCTTACCTTATGTTCCTCAATGCCGTGGCTGATATTAGCTCATTCTACTTTTCCCGATGGATGTCTTACAACTCACTGGCATTCTTCACAAGATGTTGGTTGTTTGAGATGAAACCTTGAGCTTTTAAAAGTTTGCTTACTTTAATCAGGATATTTCCAAGTTTGTTTGCTAATGATGGGGTCAAAAACTTGTTTGTTTCACTGTCATACCCACATGTCAACTTGACAGTTTTGACTGTCTCCATGTAATTTTTTGGATTCATAAGATCTTCCATTTTCTTTAAGGTGGTGACTTTTCTGGCATTGTGAACCAGCCTTCCCATTTCTCGCATCTGCTCTCTCACATACTGTTGATTCTTGTCTAATTTCCCCTTTTGTTTAACAAGTGCTGCCCAACATCAAGTTTCCCCTGTCCTGACTCCATAACTGCAGCATTGTGAGCGTAGTGTCCTCTGTTGTGAATATAATCTAGCTGTTTCTTCCTCTCCCTGAAACCCTTTGGAAAGCTTAAGAGCTTTGGCCACATCGGGTTCATTTTCATGCACATGTTCGAGGTGCCTTGCCATCTTGGCATACGGCTTAGAGCAATACAAGCAGTAATGTTTTTTGTTGTACACTCTTCGTCCACCTCTTTTTTGACTTGCGCTAACAACTATTAGATCATTTATGTTCTTACTTGAACCAAGTTCTTCTTCTGCTCCAGTGGCTTCAGGTGTAAAGCTGTGCCCGTCAAAGGTCATTTTGTCTGATGTTGTGGAGTCACAGACAGTGGAACTGTCTGAGCCAGAGACATCCAGTGTATTGTGCTTTGTTTTTTGGTTTGGTTTAAGGCTAGTGTCAATGTCACTATCACAAGTCGTATCAGGTATGTAATCATCTGCACTTTCTGATGAAGAATCAAATAGCTCACTGGAATTGTCAAGATTTGTGTCTTTCATTTACAAAACAAGAAATCATAATAAGAAAAACTTTAATACTTAATCCTAAATTTAAAACTTAATTTATCAGTAAATTTACATATACAGTGGGGCCAAAAGTATTTAGTCAGCCACTGATTGCGCAGGTTCTCCTACTTAGACAAATGAGAGAGGTCTGTAATTTTCATCATAGCTACACTTCAACTATGAGAGACAAAATGAAAAAAAAAATCCAGGAAATCACATTGTAGGATTTTTAAAGAATTTAATTGTAAATTATGGTGGAAAATAAGTATTTGGTCAATAACAAAAGTTCAACTCAATACTTTGTAACATAACCTTTGTTGGCAATGACAGAGGTCAAACGTTTCCTGTAAGTCTTCACCAGGTTTGCACACACTGTAGCTGGTATTTTGGCCCATTCCTCCATGCAGATCTCCTCTAGAGCAGTGATGTTTTGGGGCTGTCGCTGGGCAACACGGACTCCACACATTTTCTATGGGGTTGAGGTCTGGAGACTGGCTAGGCCACTCCAGGACCTTGAAATGCTTTTTACGGAGCCACTCCTTCGTTGCCCGAGCGGTGTGTTTGGGATCATTGTCATGCTGGAAGACCCAGCCACGTTCCATCTTCAATGCTCTCACTGATGGAAGGAGGTTTTGGCTTAAAATCTCACGATACATGGCCCTGTTCATTCTTCCCTTAACACGGATCAGTCGTCCTGTCCCCTTTGCAGAAAAACAGCCCCAAAGCACGATGTTTCCACCCCCATGCTTCACAGTAGGTATGGTGTTCTTGGGATGCAACTCAGCATTCTTCTTCCTCCAAACACGACGAGTTGAGTTTTTACCAAAAAGTTCCATTTTGGTTTCATCTGACCACATGATATTCTCCCAATCCTCTTCTGGATCATCCATATGCTCTCTGGCAAACTTCAGACGGGCCTGGACATGTACTGGCTTAAGCAGGGGGGCACGCCTGGCACTGCAGGATTTGAGTCCCTCTCGGCGTAGTGTGTTACTGATGGTAGCCTTTGTTACTTTGGTCCCAGCTCTCTGCAGGTCATTCATCAGGTCCCTCCGTGTAGTTCTGGGATTTTTGCTCACCGTTCTCATGATCATTTTGACCGCACGGGATCGAGGGAGATTATCAATGGTCTTGTATGTCTTCCATTTTCTTACAATTGCTCCCACAGTTGATTTATTCACACCAACCTGCTTGCCTATTGTAGATTCACTCTTCCCAGCCTGGTGCAGGTCTACAATTTTCTTCCTGGTGTCCTTCGACAGCTCTTTGGTCTTGGCCATGGTTGAGTTTGGAGTCTGACTGTTTGAGGCTGTGGACAGGTGTCTTTTATACAGATAACGAGGTCAAAGCGGTAATACAGGTAACGAGTGGAGGACAGAAGAGCTTCTTAAAGAAGAAGTTACAGGTCTGTGAGAGCCAGAAATCTTGCTTGTTTGTTATTGACCAAATACTTATTTTCCACCATAATTTACGAATAAATTCTTTAAAAATCCTACAATGTGATTTCCTGGATTTTTTTTTCTAATTTTGTCTCTCATAGTTGAAGTGTACCTATGATGAAAAGTACAAACCTCTCTCATCTTTCTAAGTAGGAGAACCTGCACAATCAGTGGCTGACTAAATACTTTTTGGCCCCACTGTATGTTTGATGATCTCAAATACACAAGTACTTTTTTGTCATGTTTTTGTATTTTGGGTTTTTAGTTAATTAAAAGAATGTAATAAGTTAATTGTGATGATAATCTAGCAAGAATAATTGTTTATTGTGATGTATCTACAAGGTAAGTTCAAGGGGAACATATAGGGCAGATTTTAACTTTCACAGTGATTTTTTTCTTGGATAATTATCATTTTATTCTGAACACTTACGGCGTCCCCACAACACACCTTCAGTTAGTGTATGAGTAGAAACTGTGTGTAGAAACTGAACTAAACTGGTCCCCACAATGACTATAACATTGTGTGTGTGAAAGGTCCCCACAAGTGACTATTACATTGTGTGTGTGAAAGGTCCCCACAAGTAACTATAACATTGTGCGTGTATGTAACAGGTCCCCACAATGACTGTAACATTGTGTGTGTGTGTGTGAAAGGACCTTTCACACACACAATGTTACCATTCCTTGTGGGGACCTTTCACACACACAATGTTACAGTCATTGTGGGGACCAGTTTAGTTCAGTTTCTACACACAGTTTCTACTCATACACTAACTGAAGGTGTGTTGTGGGGACGTCGTAAGTGTTCAGAATAAAGTGATAATTATACAAGACAAAAATCCCTGTGAAAGTTAAAATCTGCCCTAAATGTTCCACTAGAACTTACCTTGTAGATACATCAAAATAAACAATTATTCTTGCTAGATTTACATCACAATTAACTTATTACATTCTTTTTACTGACTAAAAACCCAAAATACTAAAATATATGACAAAAGAGAGGCTGTAAAACTAAAAGTCAAGTAGTGGACATGCATGTACCTGTTGAGGAGTGCTGTTTGAAACAGAAGCATCATCCATCTGAGTCTTGGACAGGATAGAGGATTGGGAGTCGTCCTCCACCACGGCTCTAGCTGCAATGCTGGGTGTCTGTAAACACAATTTAAAATAACTATATCAAAAAACATGCACCAGACTTTAGAAAATAATTTTATAATAATAAAAAAATTATCTTTTGCCCAGTCAAGCAGTCTGTGTTCACACATATTAAATAAAACAGGCTTTGCGGGGACCTTTCACACACACAATGTTACAGTCATTGTGGGGACCAAGTCAGTTTCTACACACAGTTTGTACTCAGAAACTAACTGAAGGTGTGTTGTGGGGACGCCGTAAGTGTTCAGAATAAAGTGATAATTATACAAGACAAAAATCCCTGTGAAAGTTAAAATCTGCCCTATATGTTCCCCTAGAACCTACCTTGTAGATACATCACAATAAACAATTATTCTTACTAGATTATCATCACAATTAACTTATTACATTCTTTTAATTAATTAAAACCCCAAAATACTAAAATATATGACAAAAGAGAGCCTGTAGTTTTAACTTAAAGTGATGATGTGGATGTGCATGTACCTGTAGAGGAGTGCTGTTTAAAACAGAAGCATCATTCATCTTGGATCTTAGAGTCTTGGACAGGACAGAGGATTGGGAGTCGTCCTCCACCACGGCTCTAGCTGCAATGCTGGGCGTCTGTACAAATTTTAAATATTTATTTTTATTGGGCTCCCTTAAGTAATCACACAAATTAAACACTTTATGACAACTTTTAACAGAATGCCTGACTGGTCAATGTACCTGTTGGTCAGTTTTTTCCGTTGTGCTTCTGCATATGAACTTTTAAATGGCAGGACTTGCTGATATCTTCTACATTTATATCACTGGGTGCTTTTGTAGCCACCTGTAAACATATTTTCATAGATAATTAGACTTAATGCATTTGGTATTTTGGTTCTTTAAGCATTTTAATTTTTATTCTTATCCTGCAATATGAGCCAGTCTGTACACCATGTATTGTGCAACATACTCGTGTTCTCCATGAGCAGTCTTCACATTCATTTCAAACTGCAGAAAAAAACAACACAATTATTGTACTGGATTAAGTCTAGGTCTTTAAAGTTATTATTATATGCCTTATGCATATAATATGCATATAAAAAGTTTTTTAAAATATGAGGTGCAATTAAGCAACAATGCAAGAAAAAGGGACAAAAACTAAAATTATAATAATATATTATTTATATGTGTTATTTATTAGGGTTTTGCATTAATTATACAGTACAGTACAAATCTGTTTGTATATGGTGTGCATCTGCAGATACACTCTTGTTCAGAGTCTGGCCAAAAAGGTTAAATGTTATCTTAAAGTCCATTCGATCATGTTCATGTTGTTTATTAGGTTTGTGGGTATAAAACTTATCTTTACTTATTAGCGCATCACACTGGACTTAGAGACGCGTCTGCAGACGCGCACCAAACAACCTGTTCTGTAAACTACACACTGAAACGCGCTAGAAACCAACACAATACACACAGATTAGTTTTGTACAAATAAACATAAACTACTAACACTCGCTGTAGAACACATGTTGTAACGAAATCATTTATAATGTCCTTGTTAAAACGACATACTGAAGTTTTTTTCTCTGCCTGGCAGTAATACGCGTAAGAATGCCTGCTTTCACTTTTCCTGCCCAAACATTTAAGCATTTAATTTCATTTTGTAACAAACTTGCCTTACAGTTAAAGCTCCGAGTTCTACTTCTACCCACAGAACAGAGACTGAAAACCAGGTTCATTAGTGAAGTAATGCTACACCTGTTTCAAATTAAAGGCCCCAATGGAGACTGCAGCCACACACAGACATTTCAAACTAACAGTTTTCTGTCTTTTTAAGTTACCAAAAATTTGTTGTCATTTTTAAATTTATTTAATGGAAAATTAATATAAATATCTAAATATATCTAAAAACACGCAGTCATTGTTATTTAACCACTGCACTGTCACAGCCCAATTATAAACAAGAAGCTTTATTTGCACTCATTTACACCGATCAGCCATAACATTAAAACCACCTCCTTGTTTCTACACTCACTGTTCATTTTATCAGCTCCACTTACCATATAGAAGCACTTTGTAGTTCTACAATTACTGACTGTAGTTTATCTGTTTCTCTACATGCTTTGTTACCCCCTTTCATGCTGTTCTTTAATACATTTACATGTTCTTTAATAGCAGGACAGGTCAGGTTTTAATGTTATGGCTGGAGAAGGAGAAGAACTGGTATTAAAGAACAAATAACTATTCACTAACAGAACTAATTAACATAATTTGACGGTTGAACAATTGTTATACTGGTTTGACATGCAAATATGCTTACCTTGTGTTTAATTTTTGGTCCTCTATATAAGTTCTTAGCTTCTTAGCTGGTTTCTCCTGCATATAATCTTCTTTTTTTGTCCACTGTGTGAATATCCATCTTTAACACTAAAAATGTCTGAAATCGTTCCTAATGGGGACCAGGAAGTGGGTGGTTCCCAACCTTATTTGGAATCCGTGTGTGTGTGTGATTCCGGCTATAAAAAAAAGGGGGCGCAACTGAGCACAACCCACACACTCACACATTCACCGAAAAACATGCGTTTTGAGCCAATGCTAAAAACCACACAGGCACCATTAGTAGGCCTCCTGTATCCATTTAAAATAGGTTTCCTTTATGGGGACTAGACTTTAGGTCCCCACACTGCAAGAGGTCCCCACGACGTGACTGTGTAAACAGATTCATGTCCCCTCAATGTGATGAATACCAGTGCACACACACACACACACACACACACACACACTGTGGGCAGAATGCAATGCCGTTTCTATGGTGTAATGTAAAACCACACAGATGAATTTTGTTACAGAGGTACTATAAATATAAATATAAATAAATATATATATATAATATGGTCCTTGTTAATAATGAAGATGATGGTTGATTATTTTGTGATATGATGCTGTACACATCCTGTACCGGGGGCTTTTATTCAGGGGAAATAATATTATTATTATTATTATTATTATTATTATTATTATACATTTTATACTGCATTATCATTTCAACTAATAAAAAACCAAAAGCACCTGATGTGTGTGTGTGTGTGTGTGTGTGTGTGTGTGTGTGTGTGTGTGTGTGTGTGTGTGTGTGTGTGTGTGTGTGTGTGTGTGTGTGTGTGTGTGTGTGTGTGTGTGTGTGTGAACTTGATCAGATCTGTGTGGGTGATCAGGTGATCCGGTCTGAGCATCTGATCAAGTCATACGGTCTGCACGAGTGATCAAGTGATCAGATTTGCGTAATTAGATCTACCTGGGTGATCCGGTCTGTGCAGGTGGTTTAGTTTGTGTGGGTGATTATTAGGGCTGAGTATCGCCACTAATTTCCTGGATCGATTCGATTCCGATTCAACACATTTAGGCATATTTGAGTTACATTAACAGGTTTTGTTTAAATATGTGCAGATGTTCAGAGAACGAATGTGATAATTGTACAAAGAAAACTCATTATTAAAAATATTTGTGTTTACATAAATAATTCATCCAAAACAGAAAACAGTATCATTAATTATTTTTATTATTATTTTATATGTCTGACACGCTACAACAGTGTAAATGTAATGTAAACATACACCGGGCTGTTGCTCAGCTTATGCCAAGTTCACACGACACGACTTTCTGATTTGCCGGGTCGCTGTAATGTTCACACTACACGACTGATGGGTGATGGGGGTTTCACACTACACCATCTATCTCCAACTGGAATCACAGGCGAGCTTCTCTGCTCTCCCAAACTACGTTCCGTCATGAAAACAAAGGTGAGAAGTGATGAAAGGTTTAATGACACCACGTCCAAAATACACATCAACAAGTAGCGAGAGATCAAAGTTTGTGCGCTGATGTGCAGCGTAAAATCAAGGAGAACAATAAAGGAATCTGAGTGGATTTGGCAACACGAGCAGCTTGGATCATTCTGTAGTGAGTTGGAGGTTAATAAATATTTTGTTTTGTAGAGAACGATCAGGTCAGAAATACTGTAAAACTCGTGTGTGTGCTGATGTATTCTGATATAAAGTATATTACACCCCTGTCCCACCTGTTTACAACCTCGCCCCGTGTTTCCCCTCGCTGTTTCACACATCGATCGAGAGCTGAGTTTTGATCGCCGAGCGAACACCGAGTTCCTCCCGAATCCAGCACCGACCCGTCGCCGAGCGAAAATCAGTGCAGGAATGGTGTAGTGTGAACCAGACATTACTGGAGCTTCTGCCGTGCTGAACTGATGTGCAGGTCAGATCTCGTTGCGCGAAGAAACAGCGGCTGGTCACGCGAGATTAAAGGGGGTAACAGATCTCCGTGAACACCGTAAAAAGGGGTCCATGTTCAAGATCGATCTCGCGTTTATATGAATCGATATCGGATCATTCAAATAAAGATCGATTCGGATCAAAAAATCGATTTTATAAAAAAAATAAAAACCCTAGTGATTATTGATCATATTTGTGTGTGTGTGTGTGTTGGGTGTTCTGCTTCTGTAGAAGATCCATTTCTCTCTCTCTCAGAATCTTTTATTATTAAACCTTTATTTTAAATGTCAGAAGTATTTGGACAGCGTTCCTTCATTTACATTTTCAGCATTTAGTGGACGCTTTTGTCAGTACAGTACAGTGACAGTATACAGTCTGAGCAATTGAGGGTTAAGGGCCTTGCTCAAGGGCCCAACAGTGGCAACCTGGCAGTGGTGGGGGTTTGAACCAGCAACCTTCTGTTTACTAGTCCAGTACCTTAACCACTAGGCTACGTCTCTTCATTAGGAGCCGAGAGGAACCAAACTCCACACGGACCTCCGTCCTGCTCGGGTCTGGAGGATCGTTTTCATTTGGGACGTTGGGCAGTTGTAGCCTAGTGGTTAAGGTACTGCACTAGTAACCAAAAGGTTGCTGTTTCAAGTCCCACCACTGCCAGGTTGCTGCTGTTGGGCCCTTGGGCCCCTAAGTCATTTTTGATAAAAGCGTCTGATAAATGCTGTAAATGTTTAGCTTTGATCTAAAATGACTTACAATTATGGCGGCACGGTGGCTCGTGGGTAGCACTGTCATCTCACAGCAAGAAGATTCTGGGTTCGATCCTTTCTGTGTGGAGTTTGCATGTTCTCCACCTGTCTGCGTGGGTTTCCTCCGGGAGCTCCGGTTTATTGCCCTGTGTGTGTGTGTGAGAGTGTGAGTGTGTGAGTGCGCCCTGCAATGGACTGGGTGTGTACCTTTGTAGAACATTCCACATCTGGAATTTATTTTCATGGCCTAGGCAGGAGATATGATGTTATTCCTCCTAAAGGATCTGCTGGAAGTTGGGAAGCCAATGGAAAGGAGAGACTCTGTTTCTTCTCCATGAACAAGGTCTGATTTCTAAGAAGCTAGATTGTGTTATTGGATTCCAGATGTGTTTTGTACGTATAGCCGAGTATTTAAAGAGAGCAGATTCCATTGAGAGGCAGAGAAGAATTGGCTACCTACTCTCCGGGCAAATCTCGAGTGCCTGTTTTGATATTGTCCTGTAATAAATAAACTCTTTATATAACAAGACAAATTGAGTACAATTTAAGCAATTAAGAAACTCAGTCAAGGACTCAAGCGTGGCAACCTAGCAGTGGTGGGGCTTGAACTGGCAACATTCTGATTACTAGTCCAGTACATTAACCGCTGAGCTACTGCGACCCACTGCCTATAATTTGGATGAATCAGGATTACATTTAATAATATATTAAATATAAAGTTATAACAAGTATAAAAACAAAAAATTCTACAATTAAAAGTAATTGTGCATTTTAATTTAAATCTCTTATTTCTTTTTACTTTTATGCTGTTTTGTTCCTGGTTTTAATCATATAAAAAGCTTTAAATTACACTTGTGTATGAAATGAAATGTAAATTATCTAAATAAATTTGAGCCCTGTGTTCTGGACGTCAGGAGCGGCATGGTTGGCACAGCAGCCTCAAACTCTCAGACTTCGACCCCGGGTGGGTAAACAGGTTCCCGTCAGAACCACCACGGGGTAAATAAACATGACGATTTAGTTACACGAAGTGAAGTGAAGAAAATCAATACCAGGAGGTCAGCGTGAGACTCCGCCCACTCACTATTACATCATAACTAGAAGAGAGAACCATGAGGGGTCATCACCAACGTTCTGGATTTAACATGTACAGCAGCGTTCGTCTGATTTATCAGGCCAGTTATCAGACACGGTGGTTCTTGGTTTCTCTGGCTCATGATGAACCTGGAGTTGTTAGAAACACATTAAAGGTCCAGTGGGTTCCAGAACATCTGATGCTCCTCCTGGACCTTGTCGATGAGACGTCAATGTGTGATGTTATGGGTGAATATGTAGCGCTGTGGTCCACTTCAGGTTCCTCCTAAAAAATCAGGACCTGGACCCTGCAGACCTTTTTACTTCCAGGTCTGATGGGTTCCACAGGATCAATCCAACAAGCTGTATGAAGCAAAACATGCAGGAGGTGGATTGGCTGGACAGATGAATGAACGAATGTTAGTGTGGTGTTATACAGACGTGGAGCTACAGGAACCAGAGTCTCTTTATACTATAAATGAACGACACGCTGATCGTGCAGCTGTGTTAGAGAACATGTTGAAGAAAGTTGAGTTTGAGCTGTGTGTGTGTGTGTGTGTGTGTTTGTACTCTGATTACTTTGATGATCCGTGTTTATAGAAGCGATCGGGACAAAGTTCAATAATCTAAAGTCTAAATCACAGTTTATTATCACAGAGGAACAAGGAGCGAGAACAGCTATAAAAGCTCTAACTGACAAGCTAATCAATAACAGAGCAGAGAACATACCAAACATACAGAATATACAGAATATACAGAGCAGAGAACATACCAAATATTCAGAATATACAGAGCAAAAAACATACCAAACACAGAACAGACAGAGAACATACCAAATATACAGTACACAGAGAGCACATGGAACACATAAATATAAAGAACATGCCAAACTCCTCCCAGCCCGTTACTAACCCAGGACCCCGTCTGTAGCTCTGAGCTCAGTCTCATGTTGTCATGTTCAGATTCATTACAGAATGAATTCTACTGGATTTCTGATCAGAATGAATGCTGATGACGTCACATGAGGAGTAACTGTGGGGATTTGGACCCCCTGGAGGAGGAGGTGATGAGGAGGAGATGAGAAGATGAGGAGCAGATGAGGAGGTGAGGAGGAGATGAGTGCCGTGCTGTGATTGGAAGGTTCCCGGCTGGTTCTGAACCTGTTGGCCTTCCATATCAGCACTATATAGTTTGAGGTCATTGAGCCGAAGTTGTGCAGCTCCTCCCTCCAGAGTTCCTCAGAGTTCCTCCAGAGTTCCTCTCCAGCTGTGCAGGGTTCAGTCTCGGAGTGGAGTGGAGGAGTCAGGATGGTGGTGGTGATGATGGTGGTGTACACTCTGCTGCTGGGTTTGATCCTCCCCGCGCTGCTCCTCCTCCTCCTCTCTCCGTTGGTGGTGCAGGACCTGCTGTACTTTCTGAAGGGGGTTCGGGTGGCGCTCAGACTCAGGAGGTTCCGCTCCTCCACACCCTGCTACTCCATCCTGGACTGCTTCCTGGACCAGGTGCAGAAGAACCCGGATAAACCCTTCCTGCTGTTCGAGGGAACGAGTTACTCCTACCAGCAGGTGGATCGGCGGAGCAGCCAGGCGGCGCGTGCCCTCCTCACGCATGCGCGTTTACAGCAGGGCGACACGGTGGCGCTGTTTCTGGGGAACGAACCCGAGTTTGTGTGGGTGTGGCTCGGACTCCTCAAACTGGGCTGCACCGCGGCGCTGCTCAACACCAACATCCGGTCAAGGTCGCTGCTCCACTGCTTCACCTGCTGCGGAGCCAAGGTGCTGATCGCTGGGCCAGGTAACACACACACACACACACACCTGAATCACACACCGGCATCACACACACACACACGCTTCACATACACACACGCTTCACACACACACACATGCTTCACACACACTTCATACACACACCTGTTTTATTCATGCACCATACACACATGCTTCTTATACACACACATGTTTTATACACACATGCTTCACACACCTCGCTTTACACAAACTTCACACACACCTGCATCACACACACACACACTTCACACATACACACGCTTCACAAACACCTACCATACCTGCTTCACACGCACACACACACACACACCTGCTTTATACACACACACTTCACACATACACACACACCTGCATCATACACACCTGCTTCACACACACTTCACACACACGGTTTACACACACATACCTACTTCATACACACCTGCTTTATACACACACACCTGTATCATACACACACGCTTTATAAACACACAAGCTTCATATAAACACACATGCTTCACACACGTTCCACACACACCTGCATCACACACATGCTTCATCACATATACATGCTTCACACACACTTCACAAACACCTCACATACCTGCTTCACTCACACACACACCTGCTTCATACACATGCTACACAACACACACACCTGCTTCAAATACACACAAGCCTCTCATACACCTGCTTCATACACACATACACACACCCACACTTCATTCACACACCTGTAACTCCATGTTGGCTCTGAACACACCTGTACAGGTACTCAGGCACCCTGGATCATCTGGTTCATGTACCTGGTTACCATGGTGACCCAGTATGCACCAGTAAACCCAGTGTTTGGTTCCAGTGTACCTGCAGATCTTTATTACCTGGTTGGTTTGAAGAGTTAAATCCATCTGTGATCCACCTGAATGATCTGATAACCTCCTGATGATCTCGTGATCTTCAGGCTCAGGTGCACGTGGTGGAGCTGGACTGAGGTTTGAGGGCTGTTGTTTCCGGGAGGTGGTGGACTACCGCGTCAGACCGCTGCATCGTCCACGCACCGCTTTTATATAAACTCTAAGTGTGTGTGTGTGTGTGCAGATTTACAGGAAGCGGTGGAGGAGGTACTTCCTGTTCTGAAGGAGCAGCAGGTTCAGGTGTTCATGCTGGTGGAGAACTCGAGGACGGAGGGGATCACCAGCCTCAGCGAGAAGATCCACACGGCCAGTGATGAGCAGCTACCGACCTCCATACGTTCTACCATCAGCATCAAGAGTCCAGCACTGTACATCTATACATCAGGAACCACCGGTACTACACACACACACACACACACACACTATACACTATACACTATACACACACTGTACACACACACACTCACACTATACACTATACACACACTCACACTATACACACACACTATACACTATACACACACTCACACTATACACACACACTATACACTATACACACACTGTACACACACACACTCACACTATACACTATACACACACTCACACTATACACTATACACACACTCACACTATACACACACACTATACACTATACACACACTGTACACACACACACACTCACACTATACACACACACTATACACTATACACACACTGTACACACACACACACTCACACTATACACACACACACTATACACTATACACACACACTGTACACACACACACACTCACACACACACACTACACACACACTATACACACACACTACACTATACACACACTGTACACACACACACTCACACTATACACTATACACACACTGTACACACTCACACTATACACACACACTATACACACACACTATACACTATACACACACTGTACACACACACACTCACACTATACACACACACACTATACACTATACACACACACTGTACACACACACACACACTACACACACACTATACACACACACTACACTATACAAACACTGTACACACACACACTCACACTATACACACACACTGTACACACACACACTCACACACACACACTACACACACACTATACACACACACTACACTATACACACACTGTACACACACACTCACACACACACTCACACACACACTATACACACACACTATACACACACTGTACACACACACACTCACACTATACACACACACACTATACACTATACACACACTGTACACACACACACTCACACTATACACACACACTGTACACACACACACTCACACTATACACACACACACTATACACTATACACACACTGTACACACACACACTCACACTATACACACACACTGTACACACACACACTCACACACACACTATACACACACACTATACACACACACTACACTATACACACACTGTACACACACACTCACACACACACACACACACACTATACACACACACTATACACTATACACACACTCACACTATACACACACACTATACACTATACACTATACACACACTGTACACACACACACACTCACACACACTCACACACACACTACACACACTATACACACACACTATACACACTCTACACACACACTATACACTATACACACACTGTACACACACACACTCACACACACACTATACACACACACACTATACACACTCTACACACACTCACACACACACTATACACACACTATACACACTCTATACACACACACACTATACACTGTACACACGCTGTACACACACACACTCACACACACACTATACACACACTATACACACACTATACACACACACTACACACTCTACACACACACACTATACACACACTGTACACACACACACACACACACACACACTATACACACACACTATACACACTCTATACACACACTCACACACACACTATACACACACTATACACACACACTATACACACTCTATACACACACACACACTACACTATACACACACTGTACACACACACTATACACACTATACACACACACTATACACACACACTATACACACTCTATACACACACACACACACACACACTATACACACACTATACACACACACTATACACACACACTATACACACACACTATACACACTGGTGGTGAGAAGGGCTTTTGACTGATTGTGGTGTGTGTGTGTGTGTGTGTGTGTGTGTGTTGTAGGTCTCCCAAAAGCAGCTGTGATAAACCATGAGAGGATCTGGATGGCCTCGTTCCTACAGAGGATGTGTGGGGTGTGTTCTGATGACATCATCTACATCTACCTGCCCCTGTACCACAGCGCCGGGCTCCTGATGGGCCTGACAGGGGCGATAGAGCGCGGTGAGTACCCCCATCCCTACACAGGACAAGTACATACAGCACTGATCCCCAAACTGTTTAGGGTGGAGGCAGTGAGTGTGTATTATGGTGTGTGTGTATGTTATGATGTGTGTGTGTGTATTATGGTGTGTGTGTGTGTGTGTGTATTATGGTGTGTGTGTGTATGTTATGATGTGTGTGTATTATGGTGTGTGTGTATTAAGGTGTGTGTGTATATGTTATGATGTGTGTGTGTGTGTGTATTAAGGTGTGTGTGTGTTATGATGTGTGTGTATTATGGTGTGTGTGTGTATTAAGGTGTGTGTGTATATGTTATGATGTGTGTGTGTGTGTGTATTAAGGTGTGTGTGTGTTATGATGTGTGTGTATTATGGTGTGTGTGTGTGTGTGTGTATGTTATGATGTGTGTGTATTATGGTGTGTGTGTGTGTTATGATGTGTGTGTGTGTTATGATGTGTGTGTGTGTATTATGGTGTGTGTGTATGTGTATTATGGTGTGTGTGTGTATGTTATGATGTGTGTGTATTATGGTGTGTGTGTATTAAGGTGTGTGTGTGTGTTATGATGTGTGTGTGTGTATTATGGTGTGTGTGTGTGTGTGTATTATGGTGTGTGTGTGTATGTTATGATGTGTGTGTGTGTATTATGGTGTGTGTGTGTGTGTGTATTATGGTGTGTGTGTGTATGTTATGATGTGTGTGTGTGTATTATGGTGTGTGTGTGTGTATTATGGTGTGTGTGTGTATGTTATGATGTGTGTGTATTATGGTGTGTGTGTATTAAGGTGTGTGTGTATTAAGGTGTGTGTGTATATGTTATGATGTGTGTGTATTATGGTGTGTGTGTATTATGGTGTGTGTGTATTATGGTGTGTGTGTATCTTATGATGTGTGTGTGTGTATTAAGGTGTGTGTGTGTATTATGGTGTGTGTGTATTATGGTGTGTGTGTATGTTATGATGTGTGTGTGTGTATTATGGTGTGTGTGTATGTTATGATGTGTGTGTATTATGGTGTGTGTGTATTAAGGTGTGTGTGTGTATTATGATGTGTGTGTATTATGGTGTGTGTTATGATGTGTGTGTATTATGGTGTGTGTGTATGTTATGGTGTGTGTGTATGTTATGGTGTGTGTGTATTATGGTGTGTGTGTATTATGGTGTGTGTGTGTATGTTATGGTGTGTGTGTATGTTATGATGTGTGTGTATTATGGTGTGTGTGTATTATGGTGTGTGTGTATTATGGTGTGTGTGTATGTTATGATGTGTGTGTGTGTGTATTAAGGTGTGTGTGTGTATTATGGTGTGTGTGTATTATGGTGTGTGTGTATTAGGGTGTGTGTGTGTATTATGATGTGTGTGTATTATGGTGTGTGTTATGATGTGTGTGTATTATGGTGTGTGTGTATGTTATGATGTGTGTGTATTATGGTGTGTGTGTATGTTATGGTGTGTGTGTGTATGTTATGGTGTGTGTGTATTATGGTGTGTGTGTATTATGGTGTGTGTGTATTATGGTGTGTGTGTATTATGGTGTGTGTGTATTATGATGTGTGTGTATTATGGTGTGTGTGTATTATGGTGTGTGTGTATTATGGTGTGTGTGTATTATGGTGTGTGTGTGTATTATGGTGTGTGTGTGTGTATTATGGTGTGTGTGTATTATGGTGTGTGTGTGTATGTTATGATGTGTGTGTATTATGGTGTGTGTGTGTATTATGGTGTGTGTGTATTATGGTGTGTGTGTATGTTATGATGTGTGTGTATTATGGTGTGTGTGTATTAAGGTGTGTGTGTGTATGTTATGATGTGTGTGTATTATGGTGTGTGTGTATGTTATGATGTGTGTGTATTATGGTGTGTGTGTATTATGGTGTGTGTGTGTATTATGGTGTGTGTGTATTATGGTGTGTGTGTATGTTATGATGTGTGTGTATTATGGTGTGTGTGTATTAAGGTGTGTGTGTGTATGTTATGATGTGTGTGTATTATGGTGTGTGTGTATGTTATGATGTGTGTGTGTGTATTATGGTGTGTGTGTGTATGTTATGATGTGTGTGTATTATGGTGTGTGTGTATGTTATGATGTGTGTGTGTATGTTATGATGTGTGTGTATTATGGTGTGTGTGTATTATGGTGTGTGTGTATTATGGTGTGTGTGTATGTTATGATGTGTGTGTGTGTGTATTATGGTGTGTGTGTGTATTATGGTGTGTGTGTATTATGGTGTGTGTGTGTATGTTATGATGTGTGTGTGTGTATTATGGTGTGTGTGTGTGTATGTTATGATGTGTGTGTGTGTATTATGGTGTGTGTGTGTGTATGTTATGATGTGTGTGTGTGTATTATGATGTGTGTGTGTGTATGTTATGATGTGTGTGTATTATGGTGTGTGTGTATCTTATGATGTGTGTGTGTGTATTAAGGTGTGTGTGTGTATGTTATGATGTGTGTGTGTGTATTATGATGTGTGTGTGTGTATTATGGTGTGTGTGTATTATGGTGTGTGTGTATTATGGTGTGTGTGTGTATGTTATGATGTGTGTGTGTGTATTAAGGTGTGTGTGTGTATGTTATGATGTGTGTGTGTGTATTAAGGTGTGTGTGTGTATGTTATGATGTGTGTGTATTATGGTGTGTGTGTATTATGGTGTGTGTGTATCTTATGATGTGTGTGTGTGTATTAAGGTGTGTGTGTGTATTATGGTGTGTGTGTGTATGTTATGATGTGTGTGTGTGTATTAACGTGTGTGTGTGTATGTTATGATGTGTGTGTATTATGGTGTGTGTGTATCTTATGATGTGTGTGTGTGTGTATTAAGGTGTGTGTGTGTATTATGGTGTGTGTGTATTATGGTGTGTGTGTATGTTATGATGTGTGTGTGTGTATTATGGTGTGTGTGTATGTTATGATGTGTGTGTATTATGGTGTGTGTGTATTAAGGTGTGTGTGTATGTTATGATGTGTGTGTGTGTGTATTAAGGTGTGTGTGTGTGTTATGATGTGTGTGTATTATGGTGTGTGTGTATGTTATGATGTGTGTGTATTATGGTGTGTGTGTGTATTATGGTGTGTGTGTATGTTATGATGTGTGTGTATTATGGTGTGTGTGTATTATGGTGTGTGTGTGTATTATGGTGTGTGTGTATTATGGTGTGTGTGTGTGTGTGTGTGTATGTTATGATGTGTGTGTATTATGGTGTGTGTGTATTAAGGTGTGTGTGTGTATGTTATGATGTGTGTGTGTGTATGTTATGATGTGTGTGTATTATGGTGTGTGTGTATGTTATGATGTGTGTGTGTGTGTATTATGGTGTGTGTGTGTATGTTATGATGTGTGTGTATTATGGTGTGTGTGTATGTTATGATGTGTGTGTGTGTGTATTATGGTGTGTGTGTGTATGTTATGATGTGTGTGTATTATGGTGTGTGTGTATTATGGTGTGTGTGTGTATGTTATGATGTGTGTGTATTATGGTGTGTGTGTATCTTATGATGTGTGTGTGTGTATTAAGGTGTGTGTGTGTATTATGGTGTGTGTGTATTATGGTGTGTGTGTATTATGGTGTGTGTGTATGTTATGATGTGTGTGTATTATGGTGTGTGTGTGTGTGTGTGTATGTTATGATGTGTGTGTATTATGGTGTGTGTGTATTATGGTGTGTGTGTATGTTATGATGTGTGTGTGTGTATTATGGTGTGTGTGTGTGTATGTTATGATGTGTGTGTATTATGGTGTGTGTGTATGTTATGATGTGTGTGTGTGTTATGATGTGTGTGTGTGTATTATGGTGTGTGTGTATGTGTATTATGGTGTGTGTGTGTATGTTATGATGTGTGTGCATTATGGTGTGTGTGTATTAAGGTGTGTGTGTGTATGTTATGATGTGTGTGTATTATGGTGTGTGTGTATCTTATGATGTGTGTGTGTGTATTAAGGTGTGTGTGTGTATTATGGTGTGTGTGTATTATGGTGTGTGTGTGTATTATGGTGTGTGTGTATGTTATGATGTGTGTGTGTGTATTATGGTGTGTGTGTATGTTATGATGTGTGTGTATTATGGTGTGTGTGTATTAAGGTGTGTGTGTGTATTAAGGTGTGTGTGTGTATGTTATGATGTGTGTGTGTGTGTATTAAGGTGTGTGTGTGTTATGATGTGTGTGTATTATGGTGTGTGTATGTTATGATGTGTGTGTATTATGGTGTGTGTGTATTATGGTGTGTGTGTATGTTGTGATGTGTGTGTGTGTTTATTATAATGTGTGTGTGTATTATGATGTGTGTGTGTGTGTGTGTGTGTATGTTATGATATGTGTGTGTGTGTGTGTGTGTGTGTGTGTGTATTATGGTGTGTGTGTATGTTATGATGTGTGTGTTATGGTGTGTGTGTATTATGGTGTGTGTGTATGTTGTGATGTGTGTGTGTGTGTGTGTATGTTATGATATGTGTGTGTGTGTGTGTGTGTGTGTGTGTGTGTGTATTATGGTGTGTGTATGTTATGATGTGTGTGTGTGTATGTTATGATGTGTGTGTATTATGGTGTGTGTGTATGTTATGATGTGTGTGTATTATGGTGTGTGTGTATTATGGTGTGTGTGTATGTTGTGATGTGTGTGTGTGTGTGTTTATTATAATGTGTGTGTGTATTATGATGTGTGTGTGTGTATGTTATGATGTGTGTGTGTGTGTGTGTATTATGGTGTGTGTGTATGTTATGATGTGTGTGTATTATGGTGTGTGTGTATGTTGTGATGTGTGTGTGTGTGTGTTTATTATAATGTGTGTGTGTATTATGATGTGTGTGTTTTATGGTGTGTGTGTGTGTGTGTGTATGTTATGATGTGTGTGTGTGTGTGTATTATGGTGTGTGTGTATGTTATGATGTGTGTGTATTATGGTGTGTGTGTGTATGTTATGATGTGTGTGTGTGTGTGTGTATTATGGTGTGTGTGTATGTTATGATGTGTGTGTATTATGGTGTGTGTGTATGTATGTTATGATGTGTGTGTGTGTGTGTGTATTATGGTGTGTGTGTATGTTATGATGTGTGTGTATTATGGTGTGTGTGTATGTTGTGATGTGTGTGTGTGTGTGTTTATTATAATGTGTGTGTGTATTATGATGTGTGTGTTTTATGGTGTGTGTGTGTGTGTGTGTGTGTGTGTGTGTGTATGTTATGATGTGTGTGTGTGTGTGTGTGTATTATGGTGTGTGTGTATGTTATGATGTGTGTGTATTATGGTGTGTGTGTATGTTGTGATGTGTGTGTGTGTGTGTGTGTGTGTTTATTATAATGTGTGTGTGTATTATGATGTGTGTGTTTTATAGTGTGTGTATGTATGTTATGATGTGTGTGTGTGTGTGTGTGTGTCAGGAATCACGGTGGTGTTGAGGAGGAAGTTCTCGGCGTCTCAGTTCTGGAGCGACTGCAGAAAAAACAACGTTACAGTGATTCAGTACATCGGAGAGATCATGCGCTACCTCTGTAACACACCCACGGTAACACACACACCCACTGTTACACACCCACGGTAACACACACACCCACTGTTACACACCCACGGTAACACACACACCCACTGTTACACACCCACGGTAACACACACACACACTGTTACACACCCACGGTAACACACACACCCACTGTTACACACCCACGGTAACACACACACACACTGTTACACACCCACGGTAACACACACACCCACTGTTACACACCCACGGTAACACACACACACACTCTGTAACACACCCACGGTAACACACACACACACACTCTGTAACACACCCACAGTAACACACCCACTGTTACACACCCACGGTAACACACACACTGTAACACACCCTTGGTAACACATACACCCACTGTTACACACCCACGGTAACACACACACACTCTGTAACACACCCACGGTAACACACACACACTGAAACACACCCACGGTAACACACACACAGTAACACACCCACAGGAAATACAAACACACACACACTGTAACACACCCACGGTAACACACACACACACTCTGTAACACACCCACGGTAACACACCCATGGTAATACACACACACACACACTGTAACACTCACGGTAACACACCCATGGTAACACACACACACACTGTAACACCCACGGTAACACACACACACCCACGGTAACACACCCACGGTAATACACACACACACACACACACTGTAACACTCACGGTAACACACACACGGTAACACACACACACACACTGTAACACACCCACGGTAACACACACACTCACGGTAACACACAGACTGTAACACACCCACGGTAACACACACCCACTGTAACACACCCATGGTAACACACACACTCTGTAACACACCCACGGTAACACACACACACTCTGTAACACACCCACGTAACACACACACACACTGTAACACCCACGGTAACACACACACACACTCTGTTACATACCCACGGTAACACACACACACACTCTAACACACCCACGGTAACACACAAACACGGTAACACACACACACACACACTGTAACACACCCACGGTAACACACACACTCTAACACACCCACGGTAACACACACATACTGTAGCACACCCACGGTAACACACACATCATACACACTAACACTCAGCCCCACTGTTGGTTTTGTTTCCAGACGCAGTTTGATCGTGTACACAACGTACGTCTTGCGTTCGGTAACGGGCTCCGACCCGACACGTGGGCGGAGTTTGTGCAGCGGTTCGGGGACGTGCGGATCTGTGAGTGTTACGGAGCCACGGAGGGAAACATCGGATTCGTCAACTACGTGGGGAAAGTCGGAGCCATCGGGCGGGTCAACCCCTTCATCAAGGTCAGCTGATCAGGAGTACAACTACACTGTGTGTGTGTGTGTATGTGTGTGTGTGTGTGTGTGTGTGTGTAACGATCTCCCGGTCTCTGATCACGTTTAGAGAGCCACGCCCTTCGCCCTGATTAAATATGACACTGAGATGGAGGAACCTGAGCGAGACTCCAGAGGGTTCTGCATGGAGGTTCCTACAGGTGAGTCCCATCATAACCAGTCCGGAGGATAAAGTAAGTGCCCCCCTCCCCGGCAGTTCCAGCTGGATTATTTATCAGGTTCTGAGGAACATCAGTGTTCTCCTTAACTTCTCTAAAGACACTAAGAACTTCAGGGAACATCGCGAGTCCCTCAGAGTCCCTCAGGCTGTGATGGACCTGCTCATGTGCTTTAGATCAACGTCCTGCTGCAGAACACGACTGAGCTTCAGCTTTAGGTGATGAACTGACCGGAGGAGATTCTCCTTCTCCTTCAGGATCTTCTGGTAGAGAGCAGAATTTGGGGTTCCATCAGTAATGACACGTCGTCCATAGCATCATGCTACCACCACCATGTTTCACTGCTGGTATGATGTTCTGATGGTGGAATGAGGTTTAGCTTTTACACCAGATGTAACAGGTCTTACAGAATATCATTCCAAAACTCTTGAGGATCATCTAGATGTTTTACTACATTGATAGTAAAAAAGCCTAAAACAGGTGCTGGCTGGTCAAGTTGGTTGTTCAGCTGATCTCCCAGTCTGACCAGTTAAACGTGGTCACCAGTGTAGAGCAGTTTGTTGCCCCGGGTCGTTTTACTCCTCGTTTACTTTTCTATTTGATTAAAAGTCAAACTCGTGTTGATGTTCCACGCAGGAGAAACCGGCCTGCTGGTGGCCAAGATCAGCAAAGTGGCTCCGTTCAGCGGCTACGCTAACAACAAGCAGCAGACAGAGAAGAAGAAGCTGAAGAACGTGTTCAGGGACGGAGACTTTTACTTCAACACCGGAGATCTGATGAGGATCGACCAGCAGGGGTTTATCTACTTCCAGGATCGCATTGGAGACACGTTCAGGTACGTTCACGTCCTCCACACTCTTCTCAACTTCTCTAAACTCCTCCAAATTCCACCAAACTCCTCCAAAACCCTCCAAAGTCCACTAAACCCCTCTAAAGTCTAGCAAACCCCTCCAAACTCCACCAAACTCCACCAAACTCCTCCAAACTCCACCAAACTCCACCAAACTCCTCCAAACCCCTTCAAACTCCACCAAACCCCTCCAATCTCCACCAAACCCCTCCAAACTCCACCAAACCCCTCCAAAGTCCACCAAACCCCTCCAAACTCCACCAAACCCCTCCAAAGTCCACCAAACTTCTCCAAACTCCACCAACTCCTCCAAACCCCACCAAACCCCTCCAAACTCCACCAAACCCTTCCAAACTCCACCAAACTCCACCAAACTCCTCCAAACTCCACCAAACCCTTCCAAACTCCACCAAACTCCACCAAACCCCACCAAACTCCTCCAAACTCCACCAAACCCCTCCAAACTCCACCAAACTCCACCAAACTCCTCCAAACTCCACCAAACTCCACCAAACTCCTCCAAACTCCTCCAAACTCCACCAAACCCTTCCAAACTCCACCAAACTCCTCCAAACTCCTCCAAACCCTTCCAAACTCCACCAAACTCCACCAAACTCCTCCACCAAACCCCTCCAAACTCCACCAAACCCCTCCAAACTCCACCAAACTCCACCAAACCCCTCCAAACTCCACCAACCTCCTCCAACCTCCTCCAAAGTCCACCAAACTCCACCATATCCCTCCAAACTCCACCAAACCCTTCCAAACTCCTCCAAAGTCCACCAAACTCCACCAAACCCCTCCAAACTCCCCCAAAGTCCACCAAACTCCTCCAAAGTCCACCAAACCCCTCCAATCTCCTCCAAAACCCTCCAAAGTCCACCAAAAATCCCTCCAAAGTCCACCAAACCCCTCTAAAGTCTAGCAAACCCCTCCAAACTCCTCCAAAGTCCACCAAACTCCCCCAAACTCCACCAAACCCCTCCAAACTCCACCAAACCCCTCCAACCCCCTCCAAAGTCCACCAAACCCCTCCAAAATCCACCAAACTCCTCCAACCTCCTCCAAAACCCTCCAAACTCCCCCAAAGTCCACCAAACTTCACCAAACCCCTCCAAACTCCAAACCCCTCTAAAGTCTAGCAAACCCCTCCAATCTCCACCAAACCCCTCCAAAGTCCACCAACCTCCTCCAAAGTCCACCAACCTCCTCCAAAGTCCAACAGACTCTTTCAAACTCTTCCAGTCTCCTCCTCCTGTGTAAGAGATTGTGTTTGATGATGTGCAGGTGGAAGGGTGAGAACGTGGCTACGACCGAGGTGGCCGATATCCTGCTCACGGTGGAGTTAATCGAGGAGGCCAACGTTTATGGCGTCAAAGTACCAGGTACCCACCACACCAACTATGTTAGGTAGCAACCACCTCCTCAACGCCCAAACTTGAACTGTATAAAGAAGCAATCTCATTTATCTGGCTGGGACTGGAACACCTGAGCTGGAGTGATCAGTGGGGTGTCCACATATTTTCGGCTGTGTGATGGTTCAGGTTCCTCACTGAGAGCTGGATGGATCAGTGGGTTCAGGTTCCTCACTGAGTTCCTGTGTGATGGTGAGATGATGGTTCAGGTTCCTCACTGAGAGCTGGATGGATCAGTGGGGTGTCCACATATTTTCGGCTGTGTGATGGTTCAGGTTCCTCACCGAGTTCCTGTGTGTGGTGTTTGAAGGTCATGAGGGACGAATCGGAATGGCTGCAGTGAAACTGAAGGATGGAGAAACGTTCGACTGTTCTGCAGCGTATAAGAACGTGGTGAACCTGCTGCCCACCTACGCCAGGCCTCGCTTCATCAGGATACAGGTAACACCAGCAAACCACGCCCACTTTTAACTGGTACACCAGCAAACCCCGCCCACTTTTAACTGATACACCAACAAAACCATGCCCACTTTCACTGAAACACAATCAAACTCCGCCCCTCTTACTGATACATCACCAAACCCCACCCATTTGTACTACAACACAATCAAACCCTGCCTCTTTACTGATGCATCAACAAACCCCGCCCACTTTTAATCGATACACAACTAAACCCCGCCCACTTTTAACTGAAACACAATTAAACACCGCCCCTTACTGAAACCCCACTAAACCCCGCCCACATTTACTAATACAATCAAACCCTGCCTCTTTACTGATGCATCAACAAACCCCGCCCACTTTTAATCGATACACAACTAAACCCCGCCCATTTTAACTGAAACACAATTAAACACCGCCCACATTTACTAATACAATCAAACCCTGTACCTTTTACTGAAACCCCACCCATTGTTACTAATACATCACCAAACCCCGCCCACTTTTACTAATACAATCAAACCCCGCCTACTGTACTGAAACACATCAAACCCCGCCCATTTTTACTGATACACCACCAACCCCTCCACTTTTACTCATACACAGTTAAACCCCTCCCCTTTTACTCATACACAGTTAAACCCCTCCCATTTTACTCATACACAGTTAAACCCCTCCCCTTTTACTCATACACAGTTAAACCCCTCCCATTTTACTCATACACAGTTAAACCCCGCCCACTTTTAACTGAAACACCACCAAACCCTGCCCATTTTTACTAAAAACACCACAACTCCACCCATTTTTACTAATACAATCAAACTAACAACTAATCTCCGCCTAATACGTCACCAAACCCGCCCACTTTACTGAAACACCACTAAACTCCGCCCATATTTATTTGATACACTTTACTTTACACCACCAAACCCTGGCCACGTTTACTGCTACAATCAAGCCCCGCCCACTTTTACTGATACCCAATTAATCTCCGCTCTTTTACTGTCACACCACCAAACCCCGCCTATTTTAACTAATACACTATCGAGCCCCGCCCAGCTGTCCGAATTAATTAATACACACCCTGTCGGCCAATCTCAGACCAGCACACCGTACATGTGATTCTCTCTGCTGTCCTACAGGAGGCGCTGGACGTCACAGGCACCTACAAACAGATGAAGCTAAAGCTCGCCGAGGAGGGATTCGACCCAAAAACCATCCGGAACTCTCTTTACTTTCTGGATGACAGGAAGCAAAATTACGTTCCCATGAGTGAGGAGATCTTTAACTCCATCAGCGACGGGCGCTTACGACTGTAACACACACACACACACACACACACACTATACACACACACACTATACACTCACACTACACACACACTCACACTACACACACACTCACACACACACACAAACACTACACACACTATACACACTATACACACACACTATTCACACACTACACACACTATACACACACTACACACACTATACACACACTATACACACACACACTATACACACTACACACACACTGACACTACACACACACTCACACTACACACACCCTGAGCACCGAACCCTTCTGTACCAGTCAGAGTCCCCATGCATCTCATTACTCAGGTACAGAACAGAACTACACAATCTAATCAACATGATCATCAGAATAGAGGACGGCCGCTCAGGTGGCGCAGCGGTAAAAGACACGCGCTGCAACCAGAGCTGGATTTCGAAGGAGCGTCGTTTCGAATCCAGCTCTGCCTTCACGGTCGAGGCTGGGCGGCTATGGACAACGATTGGCCTGTTGGCCGGGTAAGGGGGCGGGACTTGAGACCGTAGGGGATGCTCTCTCAGGAACGGGGCGGTCGCGCCCTCTGCTGGCCGGTCGGTGGCGCCTGTATGGAGACGGGAGGGGGTGTGGCGGGGTGTGTGATCCTCCGTGCACAGTACTCTGCTACGCTGCACTCGTCAAGTGTGGGTGATAAGACGGTCGATTGGCTGTGCATGTTTCGGAGGAGGCGTGGAACGGCCTCGTCAGCCCCAATCAGGAGCAGGAATCCGCACTAATGAGAGGATGATAGATGGGACGAAATTGGACGCGCTAAATTTATATTTAAAAAAAAAAAAAAAAAAAAAAAAAAAAGAATGGCTCTAGTAATCAGAAGGTTGCCGGTTCAAGCCCCACCACAGCCAAGTTGCCACTGTTGGGCCCCTGAGCGAGGCCCCTAATTCTTTATTGCTTGTGTTGTATACGGTATAATTGTACTTTGCTTTGGATTTAAAAACACATCCGCTAACAGCCTCAAATGTAAATATAATTACTAAATAATAACAATAATATTAATAATAATGTACATGATTTTATTTTATTAATAAAAAAAATATATATATCTAAACGTCTTGTTGACTTATTATTTATATAAATTAATTGTAATAAGCTCCAACAGTCAGACTCCAAACTCAACCATGGCCAAGACCAAAGAGCTGTCGAAGGACACCAGGAAGAAAATTGTAGACCTGCACCAGGCTGGGAAGAGTGAATCTACAATAGGCAGCAGGTTGGTGTGAATAAATCAACTGTGGGAGCAATTGTAAGAAAATGGAAGACATACAAGACCATTGATAATCTCTCTTGGGGTCAAGATCTCATCCCGTGGGGTCAAAATGATCATGAGAACGGTGAGCAAAAATCCCAGAACTACACGGAGGGACCTGATGAATGACCTGCAGAGAGCTGGGACCAAAGTAACAAAGGCTACCATCAGTAACACACTACACCGAGAGGGACTCAAATCCTGCAGTGCCAGGCGTGTCCCCCTGCTTAAGCCAGTACATGTCCAGGCCCGTCTGAAGTTTGCCAGAGAGCATATGGATGATCCAGAAGAGGATTGGGAGAATATCATGTGGTCAGATGAAACCAAAATGGAACTTTTTGGTAAAAACTCAACTCGTCGTGTTTGGAGGAAGAAGAAGAACCCAAGAACACCATACCTACTGTGAAGCATGGGGGTGGAAACATCATGCTTTGGGGCTGTTTTTCTGCAAAGGGGACAGGACGACTGATCCGTGTTAAGGGAAGAATGAACAGGGCCATGTTTCGTGAGATTTTAAGCCAAAACCTCCTTCCATCAGTGAGAGCATTGAAGATGGAACGTGGCTGGGTCTTCCAGCATGACGATGATCCCAAAACACACCGCTCGGGCAACGAAGGAGTGGCTCCACAGGGCTCTAGAGTGCGACCAATTTGGTAGCACATGCGGCCTAATTTCTCAATGGTGCGACTAAAAAAAATCTCAGGTCGCACCGGTGCGACCAGGCGTCCGAGGGAAAAAAAAAACAACAGACACACATTAGGCCAATAACATGGTCTAAACCAATCAGAGATAGTGAAGGGCGGGACAATATTGTAGCGGTGATATGTGAGCGACATTCAGCTCAGCCAATCAGAATGCAGCACCAGGTTTATACACGTGCGTTCGGATGTTCTGCACTAAGTTTAGTTTTGTATATGAGACTCGCCGGATGTCCCCAGAATGGAAGTTCGGGTTCTGGAGCTCGGCGGTGTAAAGTGTTGTAACGCTCACTTAAGTCCTGACTAAACAGTTAAAGTGACTCGACCCTGCCGTGTGCCTTTATTCCCACACCTCCACCACCGCACAGCAAAAGACCCGCAGCATCCCCACCGGACAGCGGCTAGGTGAGCCGACCCTCTACAGTAGCAAGGGGCTAATGCTAGCGGTAAAGTGCCGCGATAGTGAAAGTAAAAACACGACAATATTTTCGTTAAGTAAAATATAAAAATAACTACAAGACCAAAATATATTGCAATACATGTAGTCAAAATACGCAGTGAGTGCACCGCAAGCGATTTTGGGAATCTGTGTAAAAGATTCAGTAAAGCAGATAATATAATGCACTGCATTAAAGATTACACTCTAACACACACACAAACATATACATATCATTTTAAATATACACACACACATAAATAGATATACACACATACATACACATTTACTCTATTATTTTTATAATTTTTATAAGTGTGCTATAATTAGTCTGTAATACTATAATTAACTGTAAAGAAGACAGTGGCCGGCAATAGTGTATTCGTGACTGGTTCTAATACATTTCGAATTGAAAGGCTGAAAAAGCCCAATGCATCTATAAAACACATTACATGCCGCGATAAATGCACTGCCCGAGTGTCCCCCTCTCCCCACTGCCTTTCATTGTCAGGCAGCAGCAAACAGATCATCAGACGAGGCCATGTTGACCAGATTGTTAGTTATTTCCAAGTCAATATTGCCTGTATGGACAGTGATTTAAAAAAAAAAAAAAGTGACCCTGTAAAACTGCGGTGTTAAATGCGATGCGGTCGAAAATTTGGGTGCACCTAACTTTTGTGCTGCTGCACCTAAGAAAAAAAGTTAGGTGCACCAGTGCAACCAGTGCAAAACGTTAGTCTAGAGCCCTGCTCCATAAAAAGCATTTCAAGGTCCTGGAGTGGCCTAGCCAGTCTCCAGACCTCAACCCCATAGAAGATTTATGGAGTCCGTGTTGCCCAGCGACAGCCCCAAAACATCACTGCTCTAGAGGAGATCTGCATGGAGGAATGGGCCAAAATACCAGTTACAGTGTGTGCAAACCTGGTGAAGACTTACAGGAAACGTTTCACCTCTGTCATTGCCAACAAAGATTATGTTACAAAGTATTGAGTTGAACTTTTGTTATTGACCAAATACTTATTTTCCACCATAATTTACAAATAAATTATTTAAAAATCCTACAATGTGATTTCCTGGATTTTTTTTTCTCATTTTGTCTCTCATAGTTGAAGTGTAGCTATGATGAAAATTACAGACCTCTCTCATCTTTCTAAGTAGGAGAACCTGCACAATCAGTGGCTGACTAAATACTTTTTGACCCCACTGTATTATATTATATTATATTATATTATATTATATTATATTATATTTAATATATTTTCCGTGTGCATTTCTGTTACATTTATTACAGTAAACGTTTAATGTTTCTGTTCCTGCTGACGTTTACAGAAAGTGGGAATTGATCCACATTTCTCCTGATTATTGATTATTTTCTCCCAGTTTATTGTAGTCAGTTTGTCTCCCCCTGCTGGTGAATCACTGATTGGGGTATATTGTATATTATATAGGGTATTATATATAATATAGGGTATTATATAGGGTATATTGAGGGTATATTGTGGGTATATTGAGGGTATATTGAGGGTATATTGAGGGTATATTGTGTGTATTTTGAGGGTATTTTGAGGGTATATTGAGGGTATATTGAGGATATATTGTGGGTATATTGAGGGTATATTGTGGGTATATTGAGGGTATATTGAGGGTATATTGTGGGTATGTTGAGGGTATATTGTGGGTATATTGAGGGTATATTGAGGGTATATTGTGGGTATATTGAGGGTATATTGTGGGTATATTGAGGGTATATTGAGGGTATATTGTGGGTATATTGAGGGTATATTGTGGGTATATTGAGGGTATATTGAGGGTATATTGTGGGTATATTGAGGGTATATTGTGGGTATATTGAGGGTATATTGTGGGTATATTGAGGGTATATTGTCGGTATATTGAGGGTATATTGTGGGTATATTGAGGGTATATTGAGGGTATATTGAGGGTATATTGTCGGTATATTGAGGGTATATTGTCGGTATATTGAGGGTATATTGTCGGTATATTGAGGGTATATTGTCGGTATATTGAGGGTATATTGTCGGTATATTGAGGGTATATTGTCGGTATATTGAGGGTATATTGTGGGTATATTGTGGGTATATTGAGGGTATATTGTGGGTATATTCAGGGTATATTGTGGGTATATTGAGGGTATATTGAGGGTATATTGTCGGTATATTGAGGGTATATTGAGGGTGTATTGTGGGTATATTGAGGGTATATTGTCGGTATATTGAGGGTATATTGTCGGTATATTGAGGGTATATTGTGGGTATATTGAGGGTATATTGTCGGTATATTGAGGGTATATTGAGGGTATATTGAGGGTATATTGTGGGTAT